>NC_051067.1:106462867-106520161 GCF_004664715.2 Peromyscus leucopus | reverse complement strand
TGTTATGCCCTGTTTAGCTTGATATCCTGGCAGGTCTGCTCTTTTCTGAAGGGAAATGGAGGAGGAGTAGATCTGGGGCATATGGGGGGAGGTGCTCCTGGGAGGAGTGGAGGGAGGGAAAACTGAGGTCAGGATGTAAAGTATGAAGAGAAGAATTGAAAGGGAGGCTCTGTCCCTCCTTCTTTAGAACTTGATCCTCTCCTACCTCCTCCATATAACCAACCTATGTCATCCCAGGGTACAAGTATTTAGAGGTTTCTTCTATGAACTTGAAGGCCAAAAATAGGACATCACCAAAATGATGATTCTTGCAATGCCAGTCTTCAACACCAAGAAACAGAGAGAGTTGAGGATGAGCTTCAGCTGGGCTCAGGAGCTGGGCAGAGAGAAAAGCCCTTCCTTTGAGTGCAGGAGGGCTGATAACTAGGATTTCCAGGAGAGCCTGAAGGCATTATTAAGTTCCTGCTGCACATACTCTGTGAGGTTGTTATGCCCGAGTTGGGAGCTCCCCATCAACAAGACCACCAAGGAGCCAGATACCGATGCAAGAACAAAAGTTTTCTTTATTCAAACCAAGCTTGGGCAGGGACCTCGGCTGACACCTTGTTACCATGAGGGAGGAAGGAAGCCCTGAGCACTCATTACAAGGGGTTTTTATAGGAAAAGTTTACAAGCAGTAGGTTATATGTCTCAGGACTGGATGAGGGGGTGAGGGGGTGAGGGATGAGGTAGTTCTTTGAAGTTACTGGCTGAACTATAAGTGTGAAATTACTAATGGTTGATAGGATGCAGGGTATCTACAGAGACATAATTTTTTTCACTCCCTATATCCTGTTTGCTGAGTCCAGGATATATACATTTAGATTTATTGTTCCAGCCCTATTTTCACGTGAGTTCAATCTCAGGTCAGCTCTAAACTTCTGGTCAGCTTCTGAGTTCACCTATAGATCAGCCTTCAGAAGGGGGCCGACTCTCAAGAGGGCTACTGATGTTTCCCCTTCAAGGTTTCCCCGGCATTTCTGCAAGTGCTCTGGACCCTGCCAAAGAGGTTTTTAGACTCTGAATAGTGGTCTTGTTATTGAAAAGCTTTATTGTTGAATGGTGTGTGCATTGCTTAGTTAATTCTCACAGAATCTGAGCTATTCAACCACCTTGACATCAAGTATGAGAGAGTTTCTGTCACTGCAAAGAGTTCCCTGTGTTATTTTATGTTACTCTTTTTCTGATTGCTGATCATAGCAAATATTGACTGCTTTCTGATGGAATACTTTGGAAATGGCATATGATTTTAAAGATGAAGGCCCTGGCTATTCTATCATGGAAAGGGGATGATTGGTGACTCTTTCCATTCCTTATATAATGTCTTTGAGATTCGTGTGGAGTTGTCCTTTGACTGAGAGTGTCATATGAACACGTTTTACTCACTCCCGGCTGATGCACTTCTAAGTGGTTTCCACTGTTTTGTTGTTGTTGTTGTTGCTATTAATGAAGTTCTTCTGGGACCAGCTCCAACAGAGATCAGGACATGAGACAAATATAGCAGGCAATATAAAGAAGTTGCACCGGACATCAGTTTGAATCTTTTTCTGAGCCTCTAGGAATATCTTATTTGTTACTATGCTCTGGAGGCAGTATATAGGAGACAACATATGTGTATATCTCTCTTCTGTATATGTATCTCTCTCTCTCTTCCCAGGGCCACAGAGTTTATTTTTATACTTTACAACAATGATTACATCAGTCTATATTTGCATTTCAAAATATAACTATTAAGTGACTTTTTCCTAACATGAAAGGATCAAAAGATCCTTAGAAAATCATAATCATAAAATTCAATGATCACAGTTCCTGGAGCAGGTAGACAAAGTTTATCTAGGCAAGGGAGGAGAGGCCTTTAATGTTTCCTCATGGTCAAACATAAGGGAATGGGAGGGTCAAACTGGAACATGGATGAAGTGGGAGAGCAATGAAAGAGATACCATGATAGAGGGAGACATCATGGGGATAGGGAGAAACTGGGTACTAGGGAAGTTCCAAGGAATCCACAAGGATGACCCCAGCTTAGACTACTAACAATAGTGGAGAGGGTGCCTGAACTTGCTTGCCCTAGGAATCAGATCAGTGAATACCCTAACTGTCATCATAGAGCCTTTCTCCAGTAACTGATGGGAGCAAGTGCAGAGAGAGATCCACAGCCAAACACCAGGTCTAGCTCCAGGAGTCCAGTCAAAGACAGAGAAGAGGGATTCTATGAGCAATGGGCATCAAGATCATGATGGGGAAACCTACAGAGACAACCAAATCAAACTAGTAGGAACTCATGAAATTTAGACCAACACCTGTGGGACCTCCATGGGACTGGACTAGGCCCTTTGCATAAGCAGACAGTTGTGTAGCTTGATCTGCTTAAGAGGCAGTAGGATCAGGATTCATCCCTGGTGCATGAGCTGGCTTTCTGGAGCCCACTACCTATCGGGAACACTTTACTCAGCCTTAAAGCAGGGGGAGGGAATGGGACCTGCCTCTACTGAATGTTCCAGGCTGTGCTGACTCCCCACGGGAAGCCTTACCTTCTTGTAGAAGGGAATGAGGGGTGGTTGGGCAGGGGGAGGCTGGAGGGGCAGGAGGAGGGAAGAGATGCATCTGTGATTAGTTTGTAAAATGAATAAAAATTTCTTTTTTTTTAAGTAAATTTATTTTACAACATCATTTAGTTCAACATAATAGCCACAGATTCCCCTGTTCTCCCACTCTCGCCCCCCCTCCCCCTCCCCCCACCCCACCCCCATTCCCACCTCCTCCAGATCAAGGTCTCCCCCAAGGACCGGGATCGACCTGGTAGACTCAGTCCAGCCAGGTCCAGTCCCCCCCTCCCAGACCGAGCCAAGTGTCCCTGCATAGGTCCCAGGATTCAAACAGCCAACTCATGCAACAAGCCCAGGACCCAGCACCAACACACAGCTGCCTCCCAAACAGATCAAGCCAAATGACTGTCTCACCCGTTCAGGGGGCCTGATCCAGTTGGGGCCCCTCAGCCTTTGATTCATAGATCCTGTGCTTCCATTCATTTGGTTATTTGTCCCTGTGCTTTATCCAACCCTGGCTTCAACAATTCTCGCTCATATAAACCCTCTTCTTTCTCACTAATTAGACTCCCAGTGCTCCACCAGGGGCCCAGCCGTGGATGTCTGCATCCAGATTCCTCAGACCTTCCTTGGATGGGGTTTATGGCACAACTAACAGGGTGTCTGGCCATCCCATCACCAGAGTAGGTCAGTTCCTGCCGTCTCTCGACCATTGCCAGCAGTCTTTTGTGGGGGTATCTTTGTGGATCTCCGTGGGCCTCCCTAGCTCTCTGCTTCCTCCCCTTCTCATGTGGTCTTCATTTACCATGGTCTCCTATTCGTTGTTCTCCCTCTCTTTTCTTGATCCAGCTAGGATCTCCCACTCTGTTTCCCTCGACCGTCGCCCTTCATTGTTCCGACTCATGACCAGGCTGTTCATGTAGATCTCATCCATTTCTCCGTGTCTTTTTTGGGGTCCCGTTTTCCAGGTAGCCTCACTGGTGATGTGAATAGCAGTCCAGTCATCCTTGTTCCACATCTAGCATCTTCCTATGAGTGAGTACATACCATATTTGTCTTTCTGAGTCTGGGTCACCTCACTCAGGATGATTTTTTCTAGATCGATCCATTTGTCTGCAAACCATATGATGTCATTGTTTTTCTCTGCTGAGTAGTATTCCATTGTGTATATGTGCCACAATTTATTTATCCATTCTTCAGTTGAAGGGCATCTAGGTTGTTTCCAGGATTTGGCTATTACAAACAATGCTGATATGAACATAGCTGAGCAAGTGCTCTTGTGGTATGATTGAGCATTTCTTGGGTATATGCCCGAAAGTGGTATAGCTGGATCTTGGGGCAGATTGATTCCCAATTTTCTAAGAAAGCGCCATATTGATTTCCAAAGTGGTTGTACAAGCTTGCATTCCCACCAGCAGTGGAGGAGAGTTCCTCTAGTTCCACAACCTCTCCAGCATAAAGTGTCTTCAGTGTTTTTGATCTTAGCCATTCTGACAGGCGTAAGGTGGTATCTCAGAGTTGTTTTGATTTGCATTTCCCTGATGATTAGGGATGTTGAGCAATTCCTTAAATGTCTTTCAGCCATTTGGGTTTCCTCTGTTGAGAATTCTCTGTTTAATTCTAAAGCCCATTTCTCAATTGGACTGTTGGTCGTTTTGATGTCTAATTTCTTGAGTTCCTTATATATTCTGGATATCAGTCCTCTGTCACCTGTGGGGTTGGTGAAGATCTTTTCCCATTCTGTAGGCTGTCGCTTTGCCTTGTTGACCGTATCCTTTGCTCTACAAAAGCTTCTCAGTTTCAGGAGGTCCCATTGATTGATTGTTTGTCTCAGTGTCTCCGCTACTGGTGTTATATTTAGGAAGTGATCTCCTATGCCAATGCGTTCAAGATTACTTCCTACTTTCTCTTCTAGCAGGTTTAGAGTAGCTGGATTTATGTTGAGGTCTTTGATCCACTTGGACTTAAGTTTTGTGCACGGTGACAGATATGGATCTATTTGCAGCCTTCTACATGTTGATATCCAGTTATGCCAGCACCATTTGTTGAAGATGCTTTCTTTTTTCCATTGTACACTTTTGGCTTCTTTGTCAAAAATTATATGTCCATAGGTGTGTGGGTTAATGTCAGGGTCTTCAATTTGATTCCATTGGTCCACATGTCGGTTTTTATGCCAATACCAAGCTGTTTTTATTACTGTAGCTCTATAGTAGAGCTTGAAGTTAGGGATTGTGATGCCTCCAGAAGTTGTTTTATTGTACAGGTTTCTTTTAGCTACCCTGGGTTTTTTGTTTTTCCATATGAAGTTGAGTATTATTCTTTCCAGGTCTGTGAAGAATTGTGTTGGTATTTTGATGGGGATTGCATTGAATCTGTAGATTGCTTTTGGTAAGATTGCCATTTTTACTATGTTAACCCTGCCTATCCATGAGCATGGGAGATCTTTCCATTTTCTGACATCTTCTTCAATTTCTTTTTTCAGGGACTTAAAGTTCTTGTCATGTAGGTCCTTCACTTGCTTGGTTAGTGTTACCCCAAGGTATTTTATGTCATTTTTGGCTATTGTAAAGGGTGATGTATCTCTAATTGTCTTCTCATCTTCTTTGTCCATTGTATATAGGAAGGCTACTGATTTTTTTGAGTTGATCTTGTATCCTGCTATGTTGCTGAAGGTGTTTATAAGCTTTATCAATTCCTGGGTGGAATCTTTGGGGTCACTCAAGTATACTATCATGTCATCTGCAAATAGGGAAAGCTTGACTTCTTCCTTTCCAATTTGTATCCCTTAATCTCCTTATGTTGTCTTATTGCTCTGGCTAGAACTTCAAGTACTATATTGAATAAGTATGGGGAGAGTGGACAGCCTTGCCTCGTTCCTGATTTTAGTGGAATTGCTTTGAGTTTCTCTCCATTTAATTTGATGTTGGCTGTTGGTTTGCTATATATTGCCTTTATTATGTTTAGGTATGTTCCCCGTATTCCTGATCGCTCCAAGACTTTTATCATGAAGGGGTGCTGGATTTTGTCAAATGCCTTTTCTGCATCTAGTGAGATGATCATGTGGTTTTTTTCTTTGAGTTTGTTTATATGGTGTATTACGTTGATGGACTTTCGTATGTTGAACCACCCTTGCATCCCTGGGATGAAGCCTACTTGATCATGGTGGATAATTGTTCTGATGTGTTCTTGGAGTCTGTTTGCCAATATTTTATTGAGTATTTTTTGCATCAATGTTCATGAGGGAGATCGGTCTGTAGTTCTCTTTCTTTGTTGTATCCTTGTTTGGTTTAGGAATCAGGGTAATTTGTAGCCTCATAGAAGGAGTTTGGTAATGTTCCTTCTGTTTCTATTATGTGGAACAATTTAGAGAGTATTGGTATTAACTCTTCTTTGAAGATCTGGTAGAATTCTGCGCTGAAACCATCTGGTCCTGGGCTTTTTTTGGTTGGGAGACTTTTAATGACTGTTTCTATTTCCTTAGGGGTTATTGGGCTATTTAAATAGTTTATCTGGTCTTGATTTAACTTAGGTATGTGGTACTTATCCAGAAAAATGTCCATTTCTTTTAGGTTTTCCAGTTTTGTGGAGTAGAGGTTTTTGAAATATGACCTTATAATTCTCTGGATTTCCTCAATGTCTGTTGTTTTCCTTTCTGATTTTGTTGATTTGGATACTCTCTCTCTGTCTTTTGGTTAGTTTGGATAAGGGCTTGTCTATCTTGTTGATTTTCTCAAAGAACCAACTCTTTGTTTTCATTAATTTTTTGTATTATTCTCTTAGTTTCTAATTTATTAATTTCACCTCTCACTTTGATAATTTCCTGGCGTCTATTCTTCCTGGGAGACTTTGCTTCTTCTTGTTCTAGAGCTTTCAGGTGTGCTGTTAAGTCACTAGTGTGAGATTTCTCCAACTTCTTTATGTGGGCATTTAGTGCTATGAATTTCCCTCTTAGCACTGCTTTCATAGTGTCCATAAGTTTGGGTATGTGGTGTCTTCATTTTCATTGATCTCTAGGAAGTCTTTAATTTCTTTCTTTATTTCTTCCTTAACCCATTGGTGATTTAGTTGAGCATTATTCAGTTTCCATGAGATTGTAGGTTTTCTGTAGTTTTTTGTTGTTGTTGAGATCTAACTTTAACCATGGTGGTCTGATAGAACACAGGAGGTTATTCTAATTGTTTTGTATCTGTTGAGATTTGCTTTGTGGCCAAGTATGTGGTCGATTTTAGAGAAAGTTCCATGGGGTGCTGAGAAGAATGTATATTCTTTCTTGTTAGGATGGAATGTTCTGTAGATATCTATTAGGTCCAATTGGGTCATGACATCAGTTAAGTCCTTTATTTCTCTGTTAAGTTTCGATTTGGGAGATCTGTCCAGTGGTGAAAGTGGGGTGTTGAGATCTCCCACTATTAATGTGTGGGGTTTTATATGTGGTTTAAGCTTTAGTAATGTTTCTTTTACATATGTGGGTGCCCTTGTGTTTGGGCATAAATGTTCAGAATTGAAACTTCATCTTGGTGGATCTTTCCTGTGATGAATATGTAATGTCCTTCTTTATCTCTTTTGATTGATTTTAGTTTGAAGTCTATTTTGTTGGATATCAGGATGGCTACCCCTGCTTGTTTCTTAAGACCATTTGATTGGAAAGTCTTTTCCCAGCCTTTTATTCTTAGGTAGTGTCTGTCTTTGAATTTGAGATGTGTTTCTTGTATGCAGCAGAAAGTTGGGTTCTGCTTTCGTATCCATTCTGTAAGTCTATGTCTTTTTATAGGTGAATTAAGTCCGTTAATATTAAGGGATATTAACGACCAGTGATTGTTCATCCCTATTATTTTTGGTGGTAGTGTGTGTGTACTTCCCTTCTTTGGGGTTTACTGTTGTGGCTTTATCTATTGCCTGTGTTTTCGAGTGTATATCTGACTTCCTTCTGTTGGAATTTTCCTTCTAGTGCTTTCTATAGGGCTGGGTTTGTGGATAGGTATTGTTTAAATCTGGCTTTGTCTTCGAATGTCTTGTTCCTTCCGTCTATGATGATTGAAAGTTTTGCTGGGTATATTAGTCTGGGCTGACATCCATGGTTTCTTTTTTTTTTTTTTAAATAGTGAATTACAGCTCAGATTTTTAAGTTTAAAAACAGATGCCCACCTCCAGGCCTGAGAGGCAGTATGGCAGGCCGGCAAAGCCACCCAGTACTTAGGCAGGCCAAGCTGCTGAGCACACCTGGCCTCTGCTTCCCACTCTCCATGGGTGCAGAGGGCCATTCTGAGTGGCGGCTGCTAACTGGGTCCTGAGCCCATGTGGAGTAGCTGTGGTTCCTTCCCTGCCTGGCCACCCTGGGGCCTCGCTCCCAGTGAGAGTTCTGGAATTGCAGAAGCGTGGGTACAGTGGGCAGCGTGGCAGTGACGTAGCTTCTGTGTTCTCTTTCCACAGAGTCTTCACTGAGCAGCGAATCGTCCCCTGTGTCCTCCCCGGCTACCAACCACAGCTCTCCAGCCAGCACGCCCAAGAGAGTGCCCATGGGGCCTATTATCGTCCCCCCTGGGGGTCACAGTGTCCCCAGCACTCCCCCCGTGGTCACTATTGCCCCCACCAAAACCGTCAATGGAGTCTGGAGAAGCGAGAGCCGCCAGGTGAGTGACCTAGTCCAGAGATACAGACATGATGAAGGCAGAGGATGTCCCTGAAGGAAGTCGACTTCTGTCCACAGCTGTCAGGAACTTGAGGTTGTGGCCAAGGTTGGCCCTCACCCTGGTTCCTGGACTCTTCTGCAAGGTGGGCTTGCTGTGCACCCAGTACTGGAAGATGCTGGGATTAAGGCCATCCTTCCATCAGGCTTGTGACAGAGAACCACAGACACATTTCTTGGTTTAGGAGGCCGGAGCGGGAGGGGAGGGAGCGGAGGGGCTGGTGAGGCCTGCTCCTTTACTTTGAGATGGTATCTTATTGTGTCCTCTGGTGGCCTTGAGTGTAGCCACTTCTTTAGGGGTCTTCCTAGACAGACTTACCCAGAGGCACCAGGCTGAGATGGATGAGGGACGGTCCATGACACCACAAAGTGCCTAAGGTGGTGTCTGAGCCTTGGGTCCCTGGGTGGAAGACAGCTGTCACTGCTTTGGGGGAGTAGGCATGGTAGTGGGGGCCAACCGATAGTCCCTGATCCCAGCAGGAGGGGTCCTGTGCATCTGCAGCCTCCCAGCTGGCCACATACTAAGCTAACTGGACCGGAGGAGCCAGGGCCTGGAGCTTCCCCTTCCCTCTGCGGGGCCTCCCACCCGCCTGGCGCCCGCCCGGAGGGGCCTGGCTAATTAAGAACCGCTGTCAGCTGTGGCTTTCCCTGGATTCTCCAGCCCTGTTCCCAGAGGGATTGTACTGCTAGGAAGTCCTAATTAAACCACAAAGACGGAGGGGGAGGGGAGGAGAGCACCTCTCCCCAGCTGGGCTGAGGCGGGATAGGCAGGGGGTGACCTCCATCTGCCCCACCGGTCTGCTAGGTGTCCCTGGTCCCCAGTCAAGTGCTCCAAGCATCCAGCAGACTCCTGAAAGAAGCTTGGGGTCAGCTTTGGCCCCTTCCTCCTGTGACTGGAGTAGCGCTTAACCCCGAGAAGCCTGTCAGAGTCTGTCCCTGGATCTCAGCTTGGCTCAGAGCAGCCTAGACCCACCCTGTCCTGGTTTAAGAGAAGTCAAAGACGTTGTGGCCATGATCTGTCCGTGGCCTCCTCCCAGAGCTCAGCTTTGACGTGGGACAGTGAGTCAGCTGATGCAAATCTCCATACACCCTTCCGTGGGTGGGCAGCTGGCCTGCCTGATGGCTGCTAGCTGGCTCTGGGCTCACACCTGAGAGAAGCTTGCAGGAGGTCACTTCCTGTTCCTGCCGGGGGCCGGGAGCCTCCACTGATTGGAGCCCCTGGCCCAGGTCCAAGACACCTCATGTGTGCATGCATGTCCCTGTCCCTGTGTCTCTGCCTCGTGACTCCTCTGCCTGGAGCCTGTCACTGTCCTCCGGGGGTCCTTACCGCCTCAGAAACATTTAGTAACCCAGAGAAGGGCCGTGATGGCTCCGCTCCAGCAGTTCACGCTGTAGTTAATGAGACCTGTGTGCCACCAGGGAGGGCGACAAGCGCGGTGGATGAGCAGATGATGCTCAGAGCTCAGCAGAGAGTTTAATCCTTTCCAGGAGGGCGGGGATGCGGCTCTCCCTGCAGTGTGGCCGTGAGTCACTAGGAGCCTCTGGAGGCTGCATCCACTGTTGGAAGTCAAGGGGGGTGGGGTGGCTCCGGGGCCCTTCTCAGGGGGTGACTAGGCAGTGGAAGCCGCATGAGGAGAGATGAAATGAAAAACGGCCTGTTTTGAAGCTTAACAGGCATGTCCCACTTGCCCAGCTGTGGAGACCTTGCTCTAATCACTGGAGAGTGACAGTTCCCTCCTCCCCAGCCGCTGCCTTTCATGGATGCAGCTGCGTCAAGCAGCTCTACAGATGTGTCTTGTCTGCCACAGCCACCGGCATGCGGTGCCTTGGGGCGGCCACCAAGCCTGGTCTCCTCTCGTCACCCATGCAGCGCCCCAGCTCCCGGCTGACCTGTTTCCCTGGTGACTGGCTCAAGTTCCACCAGGCCCTGGTCAGAGAGAGGACGCAGTGCCCCCAGCAGCCTGATGGCCACCCCCTAGTCTTCCTTGTTTGGCCTGGTGTGGGTGGGATGTGTGCCCCCCACCTTTCTGATACTGTGTGAATGCCCCTCCTGAGAAGGGCGGGTCAGAGGTCATGAACCCGTGAAGACCCCACTGGGAACGGAGACAGCCTGCTGCTATACTCTGGGAAGGAAACAGATGTTGCTGCTCATTAAAAATTCAATCAGCAGCCTGTCTCCCTCAATTAATCGTGGCTGTCTGTCTGTGGGGAGCAGGAGGGCTTGTGTTAGGCTCTGTGAGAAGGGAGCCGGAAGGTGCTGTGGTAACCTGCCCCCTCAGTTCACACACAGAGGCTTAGCTGGTTGTACCACAGTAACCCCTCCCCTCACGGCTTTCCCTGTGCTTCAGTGACCGACACCCTCACGGTGCTAGCTGACCTGGGGGTGCCACCACTGCCTCGGGTACCCAGACATTAGTCCAGGAAGGGCTGGCTGGCAGGCTGTCTCCAGGGACCGTCAGCGTTCCTGTGCTGGGCTCCCATGTCCTGACAGTCACACCACAGGTTCAGCAAGTATCAGCCAGAGGGCCTGTGTCCCTCGTGAGTACTGCCGGCTGCCCGTGCTGGGAAGGGCCATCCATGGTTTCTTAGTGTCTGCATTACATCTGTCCAGGTCCTTCTGGCTTTCAAAGTCTCCATTGAGAAATCGGGTGTTATTCTGATGGGTTTACCTTTATAGGTCACTTGGCCTTTTTCCTTGGCTGCTCTTAATATTCTTTCTTTATTCTGTACATTTAGTTGTTTAATTATTATGTGTCGAGGGGACTTTTTTGGGGGGTCTAGTCTGTTTGGTGTTCTATAGGCTTCTTGTATCTTCATAGGCATTTCCTTCTCTAAGTTTGGAAAGTTTTTTTTCTATAATTTTGTTGAATATATTTTCTGTGCCTTTGAGTTGGTATTCTTCACCTTCTTCTATCCCTATAATTCGTAGGTTTGGTCTTTTCATGGTGTCCCAGATTTCTTGGACATTTTGGTTCATGACTTTGTTGGCTTTAGTGTTTCCTTTGACTGATGAAACTATTTCTTCTACTGTATCTTCAATGCCAGAGATCCTCTCTTCCATCTCTTGCATTCTGTTGGTTATACTTGCATCTGAGGTTCCTGATCTTTTACTCAGATTTTCTATTTGCAGCATTCCCTCTATTTGTGTCTTCTTTATTTTTTCTACTTCCCTTTTCAGCTCTTGGACTGTTTCCTTTGTTTGTTTCATTGCTTTTTCATGATTTTCTTTCAGTGCTTTATTGTTTTCTTCCAGGACTTTAATGTTTTCTTCCAGGACTTTATTGTTTTCTTGGAGGGCTTTATTGTTTTCTTCTAATTTGTTTGCCCTTTCCTCTAGTTGTTTACAGCGTTCTTTCCAATTTTCTTGTCTTTTCCTCTACACAAGCCTCTACCTTCTTCATGAAGTTACTCATAAGGCTACTTTCTTCTGCTTCTTCCAATTTTTGGTGTTCAGGTCTAGATGTTGGAGGCGGGCTAGGTTCTGGTGATGCTGTATTGCTCTTCATTTTGCTGTATGTACTTCTGCCTTGACGTCTGCCCATCTCCTTGTGGTTCCTTCTTGGTCTTATCAGTGTACTTGTTTCAGAAAGAGCTGACAGATTCAGGAAGACTCTCTCTCTTGTCCAAAAGGGAGTTCTCTTGTCCAACTCTCTGGTCCAGAGGGGAAGTCGGGGCAGGCTCTGGTCCAGAATGGCAATCGGGGGCAGGCTGGGAGCTGGGGGCCGGTCTCTAAGTCTCAGGAAGTGGCTGGAGTCTCGGGCAGATGGGCGTGGGGGCAGGGCACGGTGATTGCAGGGGCTGCCGGCGGGGGGGCTTGGAAAAGGGGATCCCTCCCGGTGGGGCTAGAAGGGGAGCTGTCTGGTGGTCAGAACCTGGTGCCAAGTTGGACAGGTCTTCCCGGAGTGGCTGGTGTCCAGGGATGGGGTCCGGGTTGGACCCAGGTACTCACCTCTGGTCCAGAAGGGAAGTCGGGGCAGGCTGGGAGCTGGGGGCCGGTCTCTAAGTCTCAGGAAGTGGCTGGAGTCTCGGGCAGATGGGCGTGGGGGCAGGGCGCGGAGATTGCAGGGGCTGCCGGGGTGGGGGGGGGGGGGGGGGGGGGGGGGGGGGGGGGGCTTGGAAAAGGGGATCCCTCCCGGTGGGGCTAGAAGGGGAGCTGCCCGGTGGCCAGAACCTGGTGCCAAGTTGGACAGGTCTTCCCGGAGTGGCTGGTACCCAGGGATGGGGTCCGGGTTGGACCCGGATACTCACCTCTGGACCAGAAGGGAAGTCGGGGCGAATAAAAATTTCCTAATAGAAAACTATTTCCTCATGGCCACCATTGCCAGACAATTAGAATCTAAAAGGCTAATTCTTAACTTACAATAAGCAAAACAAAAATTATTGTCAAATTATGCTATAATCTATTTTAAACCTTCATATATATATATATATCCTAATTTATCTATCTATATAATTTCTGCAACATTCCTATCTTTCTTATTTTTATAATCTTCTAATAATTAACTCATAATGTGAAATCATATCCTTTTTCTTGATTCTTAATTTTCAAATTTGCATTTTATAGCTACAAAAGCATTAATATCTTCACTACAAAATAAGGAGAAAATCATTCCAAAATCATTTGTGGGTTTTTCTTTTATACTTTCACAATCTTGGTCTTCAACTCCATCTCTGGGGTCCAGTTAGAACATCCTATTCAGCCATTTCATCAATATTAATACTTTCAAATTTATAAGTTTTATATTACTTTATTCATCTTATTTCCTTTCCCAAACATCTCAGACCAACAATATTTGAGGGCAAAAGGGAAGAACAGTAAATCCAAAAACTACCATACAAATGATTTTATTTTTTAAGTAATAAAACTAAAGGAGGAAATGGGGCTGTGTCCATCCAACCAGAAACTGGAACTTCGTCACACAGTTTCTTGAGCTAATCAACAGTCATATGCTCTCTTTAGCTAAGTTATGAGAACTCAAACTTTGTCACGCAGTCTCCTTAGCCAAACAACAA
This sequence comes from Peromyscus leucopus, assembly GCF_004664715.2. NCBI lineage: Eukaryota > Metazoa > Chordata > Mammalia > Rodentia > Cricetidae > Peromyscus > Peromyscus leucopus. Next base: position 106,506,877 of record NC_051067.1, on the reverse strand, counting down.
TCATACATTCTATTTAGCTAAGTGGTGAGTTGTGCCACCAAAGTTCTCATCAACTTTTTGGAACATGGGTATTTTGTTTTGTTTTGATTGTTTGTTTTTTTTTTTGTGATCGGGTGCTTTCATTTCCTTTTGCTAAGGCCCTGAAAGCAGAATTGCTCAATCAAATGTGTGTTTAACTTTTGAAGAAATGGTAAACCTGTCTTTCAAGATGACTACACTCTTTAGTATCTCCTCCAATCATGTACAAGGGTGTCAATTGCTCCATATCTTTGCCAAAAATGAATATATGAAATGTGTGTGGAGTGGTGTCTCATTGAAGGTGTTTCCATGAGCTTGGAGCCTCTTGCATTTAGATCTCTGTTTCAATGTCTGTCTGTTTTGTCTGTCTGTCTGTCTGTCTGTCTGTTGGTGAGACTGTCTCCCTGCCTCCCTCTACAGAAAAGAAATGGCTTGGCAGTCCTGACTTGGGTGCCTGCTCTTATCTGAAGAGGTAACTGAGAGAGTAGATCGAGTGGGGAGGGGAAGTAGGAGGGATCTAGGAGGCGTGGAGGGAGGGGAAATCATGGTTGGAATGTATTGTATGAGAGAAGAATATATTTTCCATAAAAAAAGAACTTGAGCATCTTCTCTGGCCCACATTTTTACCATCTTTGGCCTCTGAATGATGATGCACAGAAAGACAGAGCATGTGGGGACTTTCCTCCAGCTGAGCTGTAAAAAACACAATGGAATTAGCAAGAAGCACCCGAATGTCCAAGAAACAAATAAATTGTTCCTTGACCCAGAGACTGGAGGAGTTGGGAACTTTTCAGCCCCCACAGCCCAGAAGTTCCTCAGGTCAGAATACTAAAAGTAGAATATCCACCAGGAAGGGCTGGGAACACAGATTGGACAAGCATGCATAGGAGGCATGACACTATCAAGGAGGCAGGAGAAGCCATAGCTGTGAAGGAAATCCTCAATTCGGGACTGTGGGTCCCTGAACTACCCAGAGCTGGAAACATAGAGCCAAGGCCAATCTCAGTTAGCACTAAAGGCTATCCAATGTTGATTCCCACAGATTCCCAGGAAGTCAGGTGTGGCAAAGTGTGAACTCCAGACAGTATATGCTTTGATGTAGCTTACCAGTTTTTGAGGGGGGGTTTGTGATTCTGAAACCATTACTCTGGACATGTACGCTTGAGAGCCCCATCATATGTCAGGTGGGGGCTGGCAAGTGCTTAGCCAGTTAGGGAGTCTGCTGCCAACCTTGACAACCTAAGTTTTGTCCCTGAGACCCATATGGTGGAAAGAGAGAACTGACTACCACAAATGGTTTGCTTCTAACCTCCACATGTACTTGGTAGAATTTAAATACACAAATGATACACAAATACATGCATACAATACCTGACCCATGTCTTCATCAGGTCTCTGATACCAGGTACCTGAAGTCAATTATCTCATTAATTCCTTTTGTCTATTGGAAAAGAGTGTCATCTTATGCAGATCCAGAGGAGGAAATATATTGCTTATACTCAGTGTCTTGTCAAAACTACTCATCTGGGAATGCTTCAAAGTTCAAGACATTACTTTTTCTTGCTATACTGGGTCTTGTCTCCAATTCCACATAAGTAGAATGTTTTGTGACTGACCTTGTCACCTCACATAATGTTTTTGTCTCCTTTTATAGTAGAATGTCATGTCATTCAAGTGTGCACATGACGCATTCTATCCCCCGACCCAATCCATGTACAACTATTTCACTTGCTTATTTACTCTTCTTTTTGGGGACAAGGTCTCTATGTAGCCCAGGCTGGCCCTGAACTCATGATCTCACTGCCATGGCTTTGTGAATGGTTGGATTATAGGTGTGGGCCTCCAATTCCAGGTTTGGGTTTTAATATAGCTGTATGGATAGTCTCACATGTGATTTCATATGATCACATGTATTCAAATTATGGATTTACAAGATAGAGCAGAATTACTAAGACATGGGACACATGTTAAACATTTAAAGTTCTCAGGCTTTGGGTATATGCCAGGAGTAGTATAACCGAATCTTGAGGAAGACCAATTCCCATCTTCCCCAGAAACTGCCACGCTGATTTCCATAGTGGCTGTACAAGTTTTCACTCCCACCAGCAATAGAGGAGAATTCCTCTTACTCCACATCCTCACCAGCATGAGCTGTCACTTGTTTTATTGATCTTAGCCATTCTGAAAGGTGTAAGTTGAAATCTCAGAGTAGTTTTGATTTGTATTTCCCTGATGGCTAAGGATTTTAAACATTTCTTTAAGTGTTTCTCAGCCATTTGAGATTCCTCTATTGGGAATTCTCTGTTTAGATCTGTACCCCATTTTTAATTGGGCTCTTAGTTTTTTTGATATCTAGTTTCTTGGGTTCTTTATATATTTTGAATATTAACCCTCCACCAGATGTATAGTTGGTAAAATTTGATCCCATTCTGCTGGATGCCTCTTTGTCTGAATGACAGTGTCTTTTGCTGTGCAGAAGCTTCTCAGTTTCATGAGGCCCCATTTATTACTTGTTGATATTAGTGCCTGTGCTAAAGGTATTCTGTTCAGCAGTCTTTTCCTGTGCCAGTTAGTTCAAGGCTATTACCCACTTTCCCTTCTATCAAGTTCAGTGTATCTGGTTTATGTTGAGATCTCTGATGCACTGGGAGTAGAGTTTTATTCGGTATGGATCTATTTGCATCCTTCTACATGCAGCCCTCCATCTTGACCACACCATTTGTTGAAGATGCTGTCTTCTTCCCAGTGTGCGCTTTTGGCTGCTTTGTCAGAAATCAGGTGTCCACAGGTGTGTGGACTTATGTCTGGGTCTTCAATTTGATTCCATTGATCAATATGTCTATTTTTGTGCCAATACCATGCTCTTTTTATTATTATAGCTTTTGTAGTATAACTTGAAATTGGGAATGGTGATACCTCCAGCAATTCTTTTATTATTCAAGATTGCTTTGCCGGGCGTTGGTGGCGCACGCCTTTAATCCCAGCACTCGGGAGGCAGAGCCAGGCGGATCTCTGTGAGTTTGAGGCCAGCCTGGGCTACCAAGTGAGCTCCAGGAAAGGCGCAAAGCTACACAGAGAAACCCTGTCTCGAAAAACCAAAAAAAAAAAAAAAAAAAGATTGCTTTAGCTATCCTTGGTTTTATTGTGATTCCATATGTATGTGGAAAATGTGAAGTATTGTGTTGAAAGTTTGAACTTATCGGCATTGAGTGGAGGATGGTCATTTTCACTATGACCATATATTATACTATTTTTTGTAGTTTTGGGTTTTTTTCATTTTCTTTTAATTAAGAATTTTTTTATTTTACACACCAATCAGAAATCCCCCTCTTCCCTCCTCTTGCCCAACCAGCCTCCCCCCCTAACTGACCCCCTATTCCCCCTCCCACAAGAAGGCAAGACCTCCCAGGGGGAGGCATATCCTGTAGAGGCAAGTCCAAGCCCATGTCCCTGCCTCAAGGCTGCACACGGTGTCCCATCATAGGTAATGGGCTCCAAAAAGCCCCTCATGTACCAGGGATGGATTCTGACTAAACTGCCAGGGGTACCCCCCTCCCAAGCAAATCAGGCTACTCAATTGTCTCTCCTTGCAGAGGGCCTAGTCCAGTCCCATGCAGGTTCCACAGCCATTGATCCAACTTTCATGAGTTCCCACTAATTTGGTTTGGTCATCTCTGCAGATTTCCCCCTCATGATCCTGATGCCCTTGCTCATAGAATCCATCTTCTCTCTTTGACTGGACTCATGAATCTCTGCCTAATGTTTGGTTGTGGATCTCTGCATCTGCCTCCATCAGTCATTGGAGAAAAGCTCTGTGATGACAGGGTATTCACAGATATGATCACTGGGGCAAGCCAGTTCAGTTCAGGCACCCTTTCCACTATTTCTAGTAGTCTAAGCTGGGATCATCCTTGGGGATTCCTGGCAACTTCCCTAGCACTGGGTTTCTCCCTATCTTCATGATATCTCTCTCCATCAAGATATCTTTCTTGCTGGGCGGTGGTGGTGCACGACTTTAATCCCAGCACTCGGGAGGCAGAGACAGGCAGATCTCTGTGAGTTCAAGGCCAGCCTGGGCTACAGAGTGAGTTCCAGGACAGGCTCCATGACTATACAGAGAAACCCTGTCTAGAAAAACCAAAAAAAAGATATCTTTCTCATTTCTTTCCCATTCCATCCCTGTTCCAGCTCGACCATCCCCCATCTCATTCCCTCATGTTCTCATCTCCCATGTCCTACCCTCCATTGCCCACCCCTCACCCCCATTTTGCTCATGGAGATCTCATCTGTTTCCCATTCCCAGGGCGATCCATGCCTCCCTCTTTGGGTCTTTTTTGTTAGCTAGCTTCTCTGGAGTTGTGGCTTGTTGTTTGGTTATCCTTTGCTTTACTTCTAGTATTCACTTATGAGTGGGTACATACCAGACAGATTATGTTGGAGAGGATGTGGATCAAGGGGAACACTCCTACACTGTTGGTGGGAGTGCAAACTTGAACAGCCACTTTGGATATCAGTGTGGTGTTTTTTTCTGAATATTGGGAATCAATCTTCCTCAAGACCAAGCTACACTCTTGAGCATATATCAAGGAATGCTCAATCATACCACAGGGACACATGCTCAACTATGTTCTTAGCAGCATTATTCATAATATCCAGAACCTGGAAACAACCTAGATGCCCTCATCAGAAGAATGGATTAAGAAAATGTGTTACATATACACAATGGAGTACTACTCAGCAGAGAAAAACAATGACACCATGAAATTTGAAGGCAAATGGATGGAACTGTTATACTATTATTATACATGTTACACTATTTTTTACTATAACAGTTTTACTGTATGAATATTACTGATCCATGAACATAGGAGATCCTTCCATCTTCTAATATGGTCTTCAATTTTTCTTCAATGACTTGAAGTTTTTATCATACAACCCTTTCACTTGCTTAGAGTTACCACAAGAGATTTTATTTCATTTGAGGCAATTGTGAAAGATTTCTTTCTCAGTCCATTTGTCCTTTGTGTAGAGGAGGACACTGATTTTCATGAGTTAATTTTGTATCCTGCTACTTTGCCTAAAATGTTTATCAGGTAGAGGAATTTCCTAGTAGAATTTTCAGGTCACTTATACATACTATCATATCATCTGCATACTTTGATTTCTTTGTTGCCAATTTATATCCCTTTGATCTCTTTCAGTTGTCTTATTGCACTATCTTAGAATTCAAATATGGAGAAAGTGGACAGCCTTGTCTTATTCCTGATTTAAGTGGAATTGCTCTGAATTTCTCTATGTTTAAGTCGGTATTGGCTATGGCCTTGCAGTAAATTGCCTTTACTATGCTGAGGCATGTCTCTAATCTCTTCAAGATTTTTATCATGAAGAAGTATTGGATTTGGTTAAAGACCTTTTCTGCATCTAATGAGATAATCATGTGATTTTTGTCTTTCATTTCGTTTATGTGGTGGATTACATTTATCAATTTGCCTATGTGGAGCCATCCATGCATCTCTAGGATAAAGCATACTTGATCATGGTGGATAATCTTTTTGCTGTGCTCTTGGTTTCAGTTAGCAAATATTTTTGCATTTCGTGTTTATGACAAAAATTGTGGTTTGGGTATCTGAGTAACTGTGGCTTTCTTAAATGAATTGGACAATGTTTCTTTTGTTTCTATTTTGTTGAATAATTTGAGGAGTATTGGCATTAACTCTCCTTTGAAAGTGTGGTAGTATTCTACACTAAAACCATGTGGCCCTGGACTTCTTTTGGTTGGGAGACTTTTAATGAATGCTTCTAATTCACTAGGGGTTATAGTTCTTTTTAAATTGCTTATCTCATATTGATTTAACTTTGGTAAGGGGTATATATCAAAAAAATTATCCATTTATTTTTTGGTATAATGCAGGTTTTCAAAGTATGTTCTTATGATTCTCTGGTTTTCCTCAGTGTCTGTTATTATGTCTCCCTTTTCATTTCTAATTTTGTTAATATGGATCTCTCTAATATGCATCTTCTCAGATAGTTACCAAACATTTCACCCAAACACAAAGGATATACCTTCTCAGCACCTCATGACTTTCTCCAAAATTGACCAATATTACTTAGACAAAAAACAAGCCTCAAATAATATTTTAAAAAATTGAAATAACACCCAGAATCCTATCTGACTGCCATGACTTTAAGCTGAATTTTAACAACAAACTCTTATCCAGTATCATCCACAAAAGGCCTCTGTATGAAGGTTCACCAGGTAACCTTCCCCCAAGTTATGCTACATAGCAGCCAGGATTAAGAGGACACACCAGGTTGTCTAGTTAATAAAAATAAACTGCTTCCACAATTTTTATCTTGGGTATCCTCCATAGTCCAGTCATTCCTGGGGTGTGTGAGAGAGAGGGGATGGCACATCTTTCCCTAGTAGGGGCTGAAAACACAATACTCTCTGAAACACAGAGAGTGTTAGATGGAGATGCTGAATCTATAGAATTCTTTACTGATTGAAGGAAACAGGTGAAACCATATACCATGCCAGTAGGAACACTGCAAACCACTGAAGAGAAAAGTCTACTGTACTGGTCTTGGATGTACTAGACTTAGTGGCTGGACAGAGGAGCCAAGGTCAGGCAGTCCTCAGGTGTCCCTAAAGCCTGAGGTTGCTTACCACATCACCCAGGAGTTCATACTGGGCTGTTTCAGAATTTTTACCCAGTATTCTTTGTGTGTCCTGGCAGTGTTCCCTGGGATTCTGAACTCCTGTTCATAGGCCAGTATCTCAACTTTATCATAGGCTGTGAGAGCCCAGAGAGTCACAGTGTTGGAAACAACAGGACCTGAAAATGTTTGTTTGTCAGGTAGATATAAATGTCTCTGAGATTGATGTCAGTGGGAGCTTGCACTAGTGTGTGTACAGAATGGAAGAGGGATGAATAGGAGATGGGCACTTAAGGAAACCACACAAAAATAGAAAAATACGATTTAAATGATATCATAGAACAAATGGACTTAACAGCTACCTACATAAAATTCCATCCAAACACTACAAAATACACATTCATTTCAGCAGGCCCTGGGACTTTCTATAAAATAGGTAATATATTAGAATACAAAACACAACCGGGTGGTGGTGGCACACGACTTTAATCCCAATACTTGGGAGTCAGAGACAGGCAGATCTCTGTGAGTTCAAGACCAGCCTGGGCTACAGAGTGAGTTCCAGGAAAGGCTCAAAGTTACACAGAGGAACCCTGTCTCAAAAAACAAACAAAAAAAGAATACAAAACACATTTTGACAAATATAGAAACATTGATAATGTGTCCTATTTTATTACAATGGAATAAAACTACACACCCACAGCAAGAGAAACTATAGAGCACACACACACAGTCTCATTGAGATTAAACAACACACTGTTGAATGATGAATGTTTCATTGAAGAAATTAATGAGGGAAAATAAAATTCCAAGAATCAAATGAAAAGGAAAAGGAAACAAATGCAAAGCAAAAGAGAGCAGTCAAAATCCCAAGGGAGATATAGCAGGCCATGAGGTGGGCATCTGCAGGTCTAAGCCCCAGGGTATAAATTTCATATGTTCATGCCCTTCTCCATCTGTTTTTTTCTCCATCTGTGGGATCCTCTGCATACACCTGCTTAGAGATCCAGAATCTCCAGTGCAGCCTTCAGCTTCCTGCTCCCCACCCCTTCACCCATGCTGGATCTGTGACAAGGGAGTTACCATGATTTGGGGTGAGGGTTTCTGATATTCAGAATGACTTCAGAGTCCATGCTGTGCCTTCTGAAGGGGAGAGCAATAAAAAAGCAAAATGATAGGTGGCTTTATCAGCCTGATAAGCACAGGCTCTTCTCACCACTGCCTGGTCACTGCAGGTTTCCTGTGACACTATCTTGACTGGCCCATAGAGCTCCCACCTATTCCTTTTGGGTACAAATTCCTACCTGGGTGAGGCCCACAACTGCTTCCTGTTGAGAAACACAGTGCATCCCATAGCAGCACAAACTCAGACCCAGAAGCTAGCTGAGTGGTTTTCAACCTGTCAGTAGCAACCACTTTGGGTTGGGGTGGGATACCCCATATCCCACATATCAGATAATTACATTACACTTCATAACAGTAGCAACATTACATGAATGAAGTAGCAACACAATGATTTTTTGGTTTTTTTTCTTGTTTTTACATCCTAACCAAAGCTTCCCTGCCCTCCCATCTTCACAGTCATCCCCCACCTTTCCACCTCCCACCCCATCCACTCCTTCTCCACTGTTTCTGTTCCTCTTCCACCAAGCTTGGATGAAGCAATCCTGCAGAAGGAATGGGTCTCAAAAGCAGGCAACAGAGACATCCCCTGCTCTCACTGCTAAGAGTCCCACATAAAGACCAAATCAGACAACTATAACATATATGCAGAGGGCCTAAGTCAGTTCCAAGAAAGCTCCCTGGTTGTCAGAAACACAATAATTTTATTGTCCGGGGTCACCACAACTGTCTTAAAGGATCACGGCATTAGGAAGGGTGAGAACCACTGAGCTAGCTGACCATGCCATTGGATTAACTTCCTGACTTTCTGAAGGATGTAGCCTGTGGGTTTCTGCTTCTCCTCCTGTGTGTTCAGTGTGAGACTCTGAAAGGGGAAGATGGGAACAGGGTCAGAGCTGCAAACCTTTGCAGAGTCAGAGACTGGGAGGGCAGGAGGCAATGGATCCGGAAGGGAGGAGCTTATGGGGATGACAGACAGCAGTGAGGGGGTAATGTATCCACTAAAGCCCACAAGGTGGTCCTGTGGCACACACAGGGTCAGTGATGCCTGAGGTCACTTAGCACTTAGGGGAAGAATAGTGTGATGGGGCTCTGCTGAGTGCTGGGCCTGGAGGTCAGAAGACCAGGCATATAGTCATGAGCAAGTGGACAGATGAGACATTTCCCTTCTCTATGTATGGCTGTTGTTAGACTGTGTTACTGATGCTGAGGACTCTTGGATAACAATGAAACTATCAAAATCTTCATGACATCATTGGGTTCCTATGACTCACCACATAGGTCACAGAATTAACCAGGTACCCCCAAAAAGGCTCTGGAAATTTTCCTGGCCCTAAACAGAACTAGAACTCTCTAACTTCACACCACACTGCTGAAATGAGAGGCCCAGGTTCCCTTCCCAATGTGTCTGACCCTGGACAAAGGTACAACTTGGCTTCTAGGGCAAAGAGAATGTGGTCTGGGCCTGCAACATTGTCTTCCAGCCCTTATCAGAAGCTGAGCCCAGAGAGTACAAGGACAGGGCGTGTGTACAAATCTTGATGCCTCTTATTTCCAGACAGTCCACTGTGAACTCTGACTAATTACTGCCATGCCCCAGTTGGAGCCCTTCTAAGGAAGCCATACATCCCTCAGCTTGTGACCATTGTCTGCAGTTTCCTGGGTTTTACTGGTCACCTGTTGGAGACCGACTCTGGACAGCTGTGTCTTGAACCTTGTGTTACCTGCCACGATTTATCAAGCCTCGTGTAAATAAGAGGCTTTTAGTCTAACCTAGGAATGTAGGATTAAATAAACCTCTTTAAATCAGCTAGCTGCAGGGGCCTGGGACCAAAGCGACCTCCTGCTGACCCTCCTTAGGAATTTTCTTTGTCCTCTCCTCACTCCTGCTCCCCCTCCCTACCTGAAGCCCTGTTTATAAGCTCTAACACCAGTCAATAAAGTGAGACCTTGACGCAACTCAGACTGACTCTGTCTTTCTTCACGCGCTTGGTCTCCTTTCCCTCTCGCCCCCCATTGATTCACAGGTGGTCCCTCCTCGAGACCCTCGAATAACCTGGCCTGCTGGACGGGTCAGTCACCCAGGCATATAGGCAAGAAGCTCTAACATGCTCATTCATGGCTGCTCTTCTGAACAGTCTTGGTTCAGAATTTTGAACCACAGACAACTATAAGAAGGCACAGAGTTATATCCCATCCTCTTCTATGGCACCTGGAACTGCCTCATCCACAGGGACATCAAGGTAACAGTGTTGAACACACACTCCCCAGGATTACCTAAGAAGGTAGGGGTGAGCGGGTTGTGGTGAAACATGCCCTATAATCCAGCACTGTTGAGGCAAAGGAAATACAAGGCTGTCCAACTGAAGTCTGGCAATTTGGCAAGAATCTGCTCATACAAGAAAATCTTGTGGATGTTCAGGCAATGAAGGGTTGCTCAGGCACATAGGCTCAGGAGGCTCCATCCCTTCTTCAGCATCTCTAGGTGGGTGATGGATACTGGGGAGGAAAGAGACATTTCCTTTAGTGATATTGCTATAAATTAACTACCCATACTCCTGTAAATAAACCATCACCCAATTAGTTAATATAACCAAACTTATTGAGTGATCAACAATAATGAAAAAGACAACAAAGAAGAAGAGTGACTAGTTAAAAGCAGAAAGGAAAGGGGACAATTGAGAGTAATAGGGGAATGAACATGAGCAAATGCCTCATCCACATGTATAAAAATGTCATAATGAAACCCATTATTATGTGTCATTAGCATATGCTGAGAGAAAACACAAGAATGCCTACACAAGCTTTCTGTGCTGATTATCTACATCAAGGCAACATTCCTTTTGTAGACAGATGTTTTAAAGCGGGTATTAAAAGAGCTTTCATTGTGCTGCAGGCCTAAGCATTCTCAGCTTTACTCCTCTGCCAGATGTAATGCTACAATGCTCTGGAAACCTCACAAGGAAGACAGTGAACCTGTTTACAGTACCATATCCCTGATGGAGTTCTATCCAGTGCACATCAACAACCACATATGATTCCATTCACCAACACAGAAGAGGTTTCTTAGCATGTAACTCCAGAAGGGCTCTAAAGTCAGATACATGGCTATTGTAAAGGGGAGGTTCTCTTGAGAAGACAACACCCTTGCTTGAGTTTGTCTTGTCCTCTCCTTGGGTGTCCCTCTTTAACCATGTGCTGCAAACATGCAAACACCTCTTCTTTCAAATGACAACTCTGAAATTAATAGACTGCTAAAGAGAGGAGACTATTGGATCTATTGAACTGTGGGAAAACCACACATAGATCTCTAGGGGATGCAGCTCTCCTGAGTCATCACTCAAGCTGGGCTGGCCTTTGAGTTATCTATGCTCCTGGGTGGCAACCTCTCACCCAGACACCACACCCTGTTAAAATCTTGGTCACACCCAAGAAATGAAAAAGAATGCCATCTGCGCTTCATAGAAATAAACAAAAGCAAAAAAAAAAGCATAAATGTGCACATATATATTTGGTTTTCACTTATTGGTCACAATCTGACCCCTTCTTACTTTGGGCATTTCCACATTCAGAATGAAAGAAACCATCTCACTAAATGACAATTTAGGGAAAGCTTCTCTTGGAGGATGAAACATCATGGTTGTGCCAGGGTCAAAACAGGACCACTTCATCAAGTTGTGTCTGTGTCAGTAACAGTGTCAGCCATCAGTTGTGGACACAGTGAGCTTCATGGACAGATAATCCATGTGGCAAGGCATCCCATGTAAGCAACAGGTCACTGAGGAAAGAGGCTGAGCTTTTGACCTTGGTAAGTTGTAGGCAAACCCCTCTGATGCCTGTACATGCTGCTTCTCTGGGCTCACTCAGATCAGTTTTGCACAAAAGATGTTCAGCTGTGTGGATGAGATAGGGAAGGGCATCTCAGAAACACCAGACTGATTTGAAGCTTAGGTCTGTCAAATTCTACAGCATCAAAATATGATGCTCTGTGAGGCAAGGTGCCAAGGAAGTGGAAGCTTGCAGAGACAACAAACCCAGAAGGGCAAGAAAGGCTTCACTGGACAGCCCCCTGCAGTTCTGGACATGAAAAGAACCCAGACTACCTAAGACATGCATAGCAGCATCCAAGGCTCCCACTCTGAGATAGAGAAGAGTTAGCATCCTTGTGATGTCCATCATCAACTTCACTCAAATCAGAACTTGCACAGCCTAGGTTATTCGGATCATTAGATGAAAATAATGATTCTTGCATGTTATAACCTGGATACCATGAAGTAGACAAGGATACAGCAGTCTGACTGAGGTGCTGGGAGAGAGAAGAACAATTCCTCTGAGTACAGGAGAATGGCTGCCTGATGCTTCCACTGCAGTCTGAAGGCATTAGTGAGCTCCTCCTGCAACCACCTCTCTGTGGTCTTAGGGGGCTCATATGAGTTAAGCAAAAACCCACACTTCAAGTATGTGAATGCTTATTTGCTGAAAAAAATTAGCTAGTGATCCTTTATGTTAATCATTGCCTGGTCTCTGTTCCCTACAACTCCCATCTCTTTCTCTCTCAATAAATGTGGTAAACTCACCACATCCATTCAGGCTCTTAGGAACATCTTAAACAGATTTTTGAGATCAGTTTTTTCTTTTCTTTGGGCTAAAGATTTGAGATCAGAATTGCTGAATCATATAACACATGTATGTTTAATTTTAACAGAAACTGCCAAACTGTATTCTATGACTGTATCATTTTGCATCTCCTCCAGACATGTATGAGGGTGTCAGTGACTTTATATCTTTGTGACCACTTGGCCTTATGGCTCATAAGTCTGATTGTATTGAATGGTGTGAAGGAGTGTCTCGTTGTACGACTTTTAATGGAATCTGAGCCTTTGTTACTCTCTCCCACTTGCTCCTGTACTCACTCCCTGATTCCTCCCATAGAAATGCACCTGAGCATCTTCATTCCACATATCTGCTATAACCTTGGCAATTACCAGCAGAGGGTCTTTGAATGAAGATGCAGTGAATAACAAAGCACATGGTTTCCACCCCTCCACCCAACTGTTTTAATTACTGCTCTGTTGCTGTGGAGAGACACCAAGGCAAAGATAACTAGTAAAAGAAAGCATTTAACTGGGGACTTCCTTCTAGTTTCAGAGGATAAGACCATGACCACCTTCCTGATGGGCAGCATGGCAGCAGGCATGGTGCTAGCACAGTAGCTGAGTGCTTACATCCTGATCTACCAGCAGGGATTAGCCTATGCCTGGCATGGGCTTTTGAAACCTCAAACCCCACCCCCAGAGACACACTTCTCCAACATGACCACACCTCCTAATCCCTCCAAACAGTCCACCAGCTGGGAAGCAAACATTCTAATATATGAGTCTATAGGGGCCATTCACATTCTAATTATCACACCAGCTGAGGTGGGGGAAAGTTTTGTATCAAGAAGAAGAAGCAGGAAGTCCAGAACACATGAAGAAGCTGATTCCTTGACCCTGAATAAAGAGGAGCTGAAGACAAATCAGACCCCGCATCCCATCAGTACCTTTGGTCAGTGAATTGAGAGTAGGGAGAGCAGCTGCCATTAAAGGCTGGGAAAACAGACTGGACAGGAATGCATTGGAGCCCCTACAGTGAAACAATACAGAGTTATGATAGGAAAATGTATGGCTGTGTCATGGTAGGAAAAACAGAAATGCACCAAGGAGGAAGTTCTGCAGTGCTAGGTCATGGTGCAAAGATTATTGAGGTCTGGAAAGCCAGAGTGAAGGCAAATTATAGAGATGGTGGAATAGGGAATGTGGCTAAGGGGTCCATGTACATCTTAAGATCACTTTAATGGTCACAGTCTGAGGTCTCTCTGTCTGTGACAGCCCTTACTAAAAAAGCCACTCTAATGTAAGGACATCTGAGCAACACTAGACCTGCAGATCAGCTGGAAAGATAGCAAAAGGGACAGTTCCTTCCTCTGCATGTGAGTGTAGCTGCTACAGAACTCTGGATAACAATGAAAATAATGCATTCCTGCTGCCAAGTGGCTCTGAGGATGTCTTCTTGTTGACCAGAGATGTGCATGGGCACCACTGAAAGGGGCATGGGCAATCTTTCTGGTCATGGTGGGGATAAAGAAACTCCTACCTTTGCCAGGGAGTAAATAAACACACCATAATCCCAGCTCTCAGGAGGCAGAGGCAAGAGGATCTCCCTGACTTGAGGCCAACCTAGTCTATAGAGTGAGTTCCAGGACAGTCAAAGGTATACAGAGAAACACCTCCTGTATAAATGAAGGAAGGAAGGAAGGAAGGGAGGGAGGGAGGGAGGGAGGGAGGAAGGGAGGAAGGGAGGAAGGGAGGAAGGGAGGGAGGAAGGAAGTCCTACACCCACATCCCACAGCTGAACCCAGACAACCTGAATCCTTTCCCCATGTACCCTAGTGAAAATGAGGTGGGAAACAACAGTGTGTTGGCAGCTGCCTGGACAGAACTAACCCTGATGGTATCTCTCCACTCACAGGCCAGGACTCAGCCAGCCCCATCAGGAACACACACACAAGGCAGGTTAGAGGAAGCCTCGTCCATGTGAAGGGCACCATGGTTGGTGTCCATACTTCCTGAAAATTCCTTTTGCCAAGACACTTGTAGGTCCACTGTGCTTTGTACCCTCTGAGGCCCGTGAACCATGGAGTGATGTGAGAGATAGGACTTCCTATCCAGCCAGGTTCTCTGGGAACTGCACAACCCGCTACTCTTGACCAACAAGTCCTCTTTGTTCTCCACTTTACCCAGGCAAAGACTCCTTGTTTCAGTCACTGCACTGAATACCAGCCATAAGGCACCATGACCTCTGCATGAAAGTAGAAACTCCTGTGTTCTCTGTCCTGGTTACCAGGGCACGAATGAGGGGAATGCTAATCAGAGGCTCAGCAGCTGAGCTCATGGATACCATCCCCCATCTCAAGAATCCCTCCATGCCCTCTTGCACTGCTTTCTGTTGCTACAGTTTGCACCTGCTTGTGGTTTAGAAACACTGTAGCTCTATAAGAGGAACCACTGGAGACTAGCTGCCATCCAGCATAATATCCTTGAGATTCCTTCCTCTCATTGCAGAGTCTTACCTCCATTTACCCCTCAGCAGCTGCAGCCTGAGTCACTTCCATGTTAAGAATCTTCTTTGGTGGGGAGAAGCCATGTTTCTTGACTCATTATGTAGCCCAGGCTGCAGTTATCCTTACCATCTTCCTCCATAAGCAGATGGCCACCCAATGCAACCATACTGAAGATCGGCAAAGTCCCAGCACAGGTGAGGGTGGGAAGCACTTACACACAAGGGTAGAGGGGAAAGAAATTATGCCGTTGTTTTGGAAGACAGATTAGCACAGTCTTTCTAAGTTAAACAATCACAGGCTTGTCACAAACTTCTCAGTTCATTGCTTTCACTTTCATGCAGAGGTATCTGAAGCATGTGGGCACACAAAATTATGCTTGAAGATAGCCCTACGGGTTTCATTAAAAAGCATATATCATTCAAAAAGTTTAGTGTGCACATCTTTCATTCCAGCATTCAGAGGCTGAACCAGGAGTGTCAGAGTGTTAGTGACTATATTTCAAGACATTGTCTTAATGTAAAGAAATACAGAAACCAACCCACATGGCCTTTGAGCTCAACTTGATCTATTTTTATGAGAGGCCTTTGAGCTCAACTTGATCTATTTTTATGAGAAGCAAGATTGTTAACATTCACAGGACTCTGGACTGTGGGCAAGCTATTAGATGTAGAATATGAAATGTTTTTTAAACACCTAAATGGATGTGGTAAGTTTATGTGGATTATATTGAGATGGAAAGAGATGGGGAGGGGGTGTGGGAAGGGTGAAGGAATGAATTGTGTGGGACTTTGCAAGGATCTGGTCTAGGTAGGGGAGTAAACCTGATTTAAATACATTGTATCTGTGTATGAAAATATCAAAGATTAAAATACATGTCCTGGATATATAGTTGAGAGACAGAGCACTTGTCTCACATGTATAAGAGCGTGGATTCAATATTCTGTCTCCACTTCAGATGTTTGGGGAAACTGACACACCAGAGGTCATTGGATGTCAAAATATCATGTTCATCTGTTAGCAAACCCTAAGTATTCTCATCTATATAAGTAGCTTATAAAAACTTTGATTTTCCACAGCCCTGATACCTTAGAAAGTTTATGTGACCATAACAAAAATTATCATAAGCTGCAAGCTCAGGTCTATGGCAGACACATATGGCTCAGCTCCTAGAAAGACAGAGGCAGATGGATTTTATGAGCTCAAAAGTTAAAGGTCAGCCTGTAACATATACACACACTGCATCACAATTACATATATGCGTAGATTGATACATGTAACTGTAACATGAATCTTAAAAGGTCTGATTAAATAAAAAAAACACCAGAAATTTGGATTAAAGCTTTTGAGAGATCAGGAAAATATGGAAAGCCACAAGCTTACCTCACCTCACCAACTTGGCAGCTTCCAAAGCACACAAATTCCTGTCTACCCAGGCTTATATGCCTTGCTTTTCTGCCCTCTCATTGGCTCTTAGTCCAGAGCTCACTTCCTCTTCCTACAGAGCTCTGTCACTGTCTTTCTGTCTATGCAGACCTCCAGGTCTCTATGGTTGGTACTGGGATTAAAGGCCTGTGTCACCACAATTGGCTCTGTTCACTAGTGTGGCCTTGAACACACAGATATCTTGCCTGCTAAGGGTTTAAGGGCATGTGCTGCCTGACTTCTTGTTTACTTAAAATGGCTGGCCTTTTACGCCTGATCTCCAGGCAAGCTTTATTTATTAATGCACAAATAAAATAACACCATATTTCAGCACAAGTAAAATACCACCACATGTAACATACATGCGTGAGTTTATATATATCATAACCTATGTGACTTAAAAACAATAGGAATTTGTTCACAATTTTGAAGACCATGAATTCCAAAATTAAGATACCATCGGGTATGCTATATATTGAGGGCTAGCTTTCTCATCCAAAGATTGTTATTTTTTGTTACACTGAGCTGATGGAACACAGAATGATGCTCATGATGTGAGCTGCCTTGTGGCCAGACTCTTAATGTCCTCATTGTAGAGTTCAGGTTTGAGCTGACCTGATAATAGATGCCATAGAGGCAGAGGACAAGGTCAGATACAGAATGGAAAAGGTGTGGTGGTATTGTGTTCCCCAAAATATTATGTACCCTAATAAACTTATCTGGGGTCACAGAACAGAAAAGCCACTAGATACTTAGGATAGGCAGTGGTAGGACACACCTTTAATCCTAGCTTTCCAGAGGCAGAAATCCATCAGTTCAAGGATACAGCCAAGCTTGGTGACTCATGCCTTAAATCCAAGAAAGTGAACTTTTAATCCCAGGGAGTAGTGGTAGAAAGCAGAAAGGTATATAAGGCGTGAGGAACAGAAACTAGAAGCTTTTGGCTGGTTAAGCATTTGGCTGGTTAAGCTTTCAGGCTTTGGAGCAGCAGTTCAGCTGAGATTCATTCTGGATGAGGACTCAGAGGCATCCAGTTTGAGGAAACAAGATCAGATTAGAAGTTGGTCAAGTGAAGTTAGCTGTGGCTTGTTCTGTCTCTCTGATCTTCCAGTGTTCACCCCATTAACTGGCCTCAGGTTTGATTTATTAATAAGACCTGCTAAGATTCATGCTACAAAAAGGCATGCTGGTAATGCAAGTAGGCTATATCAACAATAGTAGATTTGCTGAGCCCCAGCACAAGTGTGTTTAACCTTTGAAGAAGAGGTCAGCCTGTCTTTCTATAGGACTACACCATTTTACATTTTCTCATGTGTGAGCATGCTGTGACTCCCTGCCTTTGCCACCACTGAGTGTGTGCATATGCAGTAGTATCTCCATGAAGAGGACTCTGTAGGCTTCAGTCCATCTCCCTCTTCCTGCCTACAAATGAAAGGTTGCAGACCACCCCCTCCACCACACACACAGAATTTGAGTCTTCTTCATTCTACCTGTTCACTATGGTCTCCACCATCATCAATGAAGGACCTCTGAATGATGGTGCACTGGGTGAGAGAACACAGAAGGCTGTTACCCCTCTTTATGCTACACAGCAGCCAAGAATTAAGAGGACACACCAGGCATTCCTGATAACATAAAAAAAAGCTACTCCCATGTTTTTGAGCTTAGAAGAATCAGGTGGAGTGGTCCTTTCAGTTTCCAAAGCCCAGATGTTCACCAGAAAGGGAGTTGAGGACAGAGAGAACATTTGCCTAAGCAGGGCCTGAACACACATGGAGTATGGAGGGGAGATATTAAATCTTATTCATGGATGGGATGATTTTTATATTCCACATTGCAAACACCAGGGAGCAGAAGAAAGACAAGGCTATCATTAAGCCTTGGATCAGTAGATGGTCAGCGAAGATTCCTTCCTTTGAGTCTAGGTGGACAGTTGCCAGATACTTTTACATGGGTCTTTATTGAGCTCCTGTTGCACCCATGCATCTGTGAGGTCTCCATTTCTGCTGACATACAGGACACTTTACTGAATGGTCTTTAGACTTTCAGCAGCTATGATATTTTTTTATTAAGGAATGTTTTATTCATTTTACATACCAACCACAGATCCCCCTCTCTTCCCTTCTCCTGCCCCTCTAGCCTTCCCCCCAAGCCCATCCCACATTCCCTCTTCCAACAAGACAAGGCCTCCCATGAGGAGTTAGCAAAGGCTGGTACATTGAGCTGAGACAGGTCTCAGCCCCTCCCCCCAAATCAAGGCTGTACAAGGTTTCACCACATAGGTAATGGGCTCCAAAGAGCCAGCTCATGCACAAGGGAGGGATTCCAATCTCACTGCCAGGGGCCCCTCAAGCAGATCAAGCTACACAACTGTCTCACTTAAGCAGAAGATCTAGTCCAGTCCCATGGTTGCTCCACAGCTGATGGTCTAATGTTCATGAGTTCCCACTAGTTTGGTCCGGTTGTATCTATAGGTTTCCTCATCAAGATCTTGATGCCTCTTGCTCATAGAATCCCTCTTCTCTCTCTTTGACTGGACTCCCAGAGCTCTGCCTGGTATTTGGCTGTGGATCTCTTCATCTGCTTCCATCAATTACTGAATGAAGGCTCTGTGATAACAGTTAGGGTATTCACCAATTTGATTACTAGAGTAAGCCAGTTTAGGCACCCTCTCCACTATTGCTAGTAATTTAATCTGGGTTCATCTTTGTGGATTCCTTAGAACTTCCCTAGCACACAGTTTCTCCCTATCCCCATGATGTCTCCCTCTATCATGCTATCTCTTTCATTGCTCTCCCACTCCAACCCTGTTCCAGCTCTACCATTCCATTCCCTTATGTTCTCTTCCTCCATCCTTTACCCTCTATTGCCCCCCATGCCCAGTGTCACTTTTTAGAATCTCTAATGTCAATGATTTCTATGCAACCAAATTTGCCTACTTACCAGCATAGATGGGCAAATTTTGCATAAAATTATGAGCTATGCAATCACTTTCACATAAGTATGAGTCTCCTACTTTGACCTGAAGAAGTTCCCTTGAGCTCTTCTCTGTCAGTCATTGCCTGGTCTCTGCTCCAGGGCAACCACTTTCTGATGGTTCTGTTTGGTAACTGCATGTAATTTAGAAACATCAGAGTCCTAGCTATCCTATCTCAGAAAGTGATTTTTATGTGAATGGTCCTGTTACTGAGTAAGAGGTCCTGAAGATTCAAGTGTGCTGTATTTGGTTAACACTGTCTTTCCATATATGCACACAACATATTTTACCCAGTCCCTAGTTGATGTACACATGAGTGACCTGATTTTCACTACTTTTATTGAAGTTCTTATGACCTTTGGAAGTATGAGTTTCTGTAATTGGTGTTTTCAATTCCTTGAACTAAAGACCAGAGTGTAAAACTCAATCACAGGATAAATGTGTTTAGCTTTTAAAAGAACTGTCTAACTGACATCTATACTGACCATATCATTTTGTATCTCCTCCAGTGGTGTATGTAGTGCCAGTAGCCCCATGTCTTTGCCAACACTTGACTTTATGGGTCTTAAATCTGATTATTGAGCAAGGGTATAGTAATACCTCATTGAAGGAATTTTCATGGACTTGAGCTCCTACATTCTACTCTCCCTGTCTATCTATCTATCTATCTATCTATCTATCTATCTATCTATCTACCTATCTATCTCATCTCTTTTTTCATTCTCTCTTGCTCTCCGTACTCACTCCTGCTTCCCTCCACAGAACAGAGCATGAGTATCTTCTTCATTTCACATTTTTACTGTGGCCATGATCATCATCAACACAGGGGCTCTGAGTGATGGTGCAGTGAGTAGCAGAGCACACAGGGATTTCCCTAGCTGAGCTACAAACATGTCTGGGCTTAAGAAGCACAGAAATGTCCATGATACATTGGGAATCTAGTTTCTTCATCCTGAGATTCAAGGAACTGGCTACTTCTCAGCTTGCATTGTTCAGATCTTCCTTTGGTTGGGAACTTGGAGTAGAGAAAACATCTTCCAAGAAAGGCTAGGACCACAGAGAGGACAAGAGTACATTGAAAAGGTGACATGGAATATAGGGAGCCCCTGTTGATTAGAGGAGGCAGGAAAAGCTGAGCTGTGCTGTGCCAGGTAAACAGCCAGCCAGACACCAAAGAGGAAGTCCCACAGTGCCATGCTGTTAGCCTATAGACTATTATTTAGATAATAATGGAGATAATTTGGAGCCAAGGTCAATTCTCAGGTGGCAGTAAAGGCGACTGACACTGATCCCCACACCACTTCCTCTAGGAAATCAGTCTGGATGGAATATGGACTTCTGATCCTGCATCCTTTGGCATATCATGTCAACATTTTATTGTGATTCTGAAAATTCTATTTATAGACTTTTATCTCTGGTTTATCATAGGTTCTGAGACATCAGATTGACCCCAGTGTTGGAGCTATCAAAGCCCATTAAGTGTTTGTCATATGGTTACGTGTAATATTGATCAAGTGGTGGTAAGAGAACTTTCCTCCAACCCTGATGACCTAAGTTCCACTTTGGGCTCCAAATGGTGGAATTAGAGGAACTTACACAGAGGAAGGAACTTACACAAATTATCCCATATGTACGTGAACACAGTAATAGGGTGCCTGAACTGGATTACTCCAATAATCAGATCGGTGAATACCCTAATTGTCATCATAGAGCCTTCATCCAATAATTGATGGAAGCTGATGCAGAGATCCATAGCCAGGCACCACACCAAGCTCTGAGAGTCCAGTCAAAGAGAGAGAGAAGAAGGAATCTATGAGCAAGGGGCATCAAGATCATGATGGGGAAACCTACAGAGACAACCAAACCAAACTGGTGAGAACTCATCAACATTAGACCAACAGCTCTGGAGCCTCCATGGGACTGGACTAGACCCTATTCTTAAGTGAGACAGTTGTGTAGCTTGATCTGCTTGAGGAGCCCCTGGCAGTGAGATTGGGATCCATCCCTGGTGCATGAGCTGGCTTTTTAAAGCCCACTACCTATGGTGAGATGCCTTGCACAGCCTTGATGCAGGGGGAGGGTCTTGGCTTGATTCAACTGAATGTACCAGGCTCTGTACCTGCCCATGGGAGACCTCATCTTGTTGGAGGAGAGAATAGGGGGTGGGTCGGGCAGGGGGAATCCTGGAGGGGCAGGAGGAAGGAGAGGGGCATCTGTGGTTGGTGTGTAAAAATGAATAAAAAATCCTTCATAAAAAAAAGAAAATAAATTTTTCATGCAAAATAAATAAATAGAAAGAAAGAAAGAAACATGAACACAGTAAATAAATAAACTCAAACATTGAAACATTTGTTGAATAGATAAATGGCTGTGAAGCTGATCTTGACAAAAGTTGTCCACTAGAGGAGACACATCATGAGGATGGAGTAAACAGGGCCTGTGGACTTTAAAAGAACAGAATTGCACTGTGTTTTGATCAAACAACTGTGACCTAACATGGAGGTGTCTAACTCTAAGGTCATTGTAGGTACTAGGGACCCTGGAGCAGGCTCCAGTTCAGAGGAGTCTTGAGGATGAAGGTCACACTCAGAACTCCTTTACTTGCCTGTCTCTCCTGTGACATCTTGAGTGAATACTAACTCACAGAAGCCCTCTAGCTTCTCCTGTTACAGATTTCTGCCCAGGAGTGAGGACAGGGTTCCTAGTATCCCAGAAGAGCTTCAGAATCCATGCTGTGCCTTTCCAGGAGGTCAGAGGAAAAGGAAATATAAGAGGTGACGTTGCAGTAACTCCCTACCATTGACACCTGTCACTTCTGACTAATCAGTTTTTTCAACAATGGGACTTTGCCCCACCACACCAAGTTCCTGCCTACATCCTTTTGATTTAAATTCCTGCCTGGGCAAGGCCCACAGATTCTGCTTCCTGTTTTTGAAATATTGGAGTCCTGTGTAGCAGCACAGACTCGGGATGAGAGCTGTCATGCCACTGAATCAACTTCATAGCTGGCTGAATGCTGTGGTCTTTGGACTCCTGCTTCTCCTCCTCCATGTGCAGGGTGAGGCTCACTAAACTGGCAATGGGGAATGACTAGAGTCAGAGCTGCCAAATGCTGCATGTCAGAGCCTGAGCTTATGGGAGGGATGGCCCAGGGAACACAGGTGAGGTTGGGGTGATGGATGTGTGGGAAACAGGTGCCTCCCAATCTCCTAACCAAAGTCCACTGATTTTTGTGGGCCCACTCAGACCATCAGAGATGTCTAAGATCACTCCAGACTGAGAAGACAGTTCAGTGTAAGGAGCTCTGGAGAGTGCTAGACAAGTCTAAGGAAAGTGATCAGAAGATATTTTTCCTCCATAGTATATGGCTATGACTGTAACTTCTACTGACATTTGGATAAGAATGACAATAATCATAAATTCATGCCGCCAAATGGCTCAGAGTGTGTGACCTCTTTGGCCAGAGACATGCTCTTACACCCTTCAAAGGGGTAATAGGAAAGGTTCCTGGCCCTGAAGGATAGGGAAGCTCCTATAATCAATCAAACCTCACAGCTGAACTGGGGGGTCCTGGGTTTTTTTTTCCTGTGTGCCCTGGTAACTGTGATATAGAAACTCTCACAATCTGTGGTAACTGATTGCACCAAACTAACCCTGATGGCATCTCTCCACCAACAGGTCAGGACTCATCAGAGGCCAGCCCCATCAGAAACACACACACAGGCCAGGTCCGAGGCAGCCTTGTCCATGTGAAGGACACCAAAATTGGTGTCCATACCTTCCTGGGAATTCCCTTTGCCAAACCACCTGTAGGAAAACTGCGCTTTGCTTCCCCTGAAGCCCCTGAGCCATGGAGTGGTGTGAGAGATGGAACCTCACATCCAGCCATGTAAGTTCCGGACCCAAAAAATGTCTGGCCCTGGGATGAAGATTTTCTCTGAGCTCTGAACCATGCTGAAGTCTTTCCTCCATCTCAGCTCTGTAGCAGTTTTCTCCCATTGTGGGGTGCCCCCTTGCATTTTTCTGATACATGTACTAAAATTGAGTAGAACAATCTTGCCAATCTCCTTAGGCAGAGCTTGGCATAGGGAGTTGGATGCAGGTACTATAGACAGGAACAAAGATAAAATTGTTCACAGATTCAAATTGAGCCAGTGTTTCTCTGCCACAATGGGAGGGATCCCTAGGCATGTGTTTTGACCTATTAAGCAGAGAGTGCCTCCTGAATCTAGTAGAATAGACTTCAGATCCTGAGGAGTGCAGCAATATGGATACTTGCTAACCCCACACTCACAGTCACTGTGACGACCTACAAGGCCAAGTGCCACTGACCAAGGAACAAGGATATGTAACTAATTCCCTCTGGAGATGGTGTAGGAAAAAGAAGTTCCCTGAGATTCTATATTCAGGGAATGAAGAATTTTTCACCACCCTTTAGGCAGTATGTTCACTGAATCCTCCAGTACCTGTGGATACAACACTCCAATATTGCAATCTTAGTTTGTTGTCTTTGATGTAATAAAATACTGGCAAAAGGAACTTAGGGGAGGAAGCTACTATTATAGGCTCCAGATTATAATTCATTGTGTGGGGGAATTCACAGTGAAGGAAAATTACAGGAGCTGGTCACATCTCATCCACAGCCTGGAACAGAGAGTATAAAATGCTTTCATGCCTGCTAATGCTTAGTTCACTTTTCTGTTCTTATACAATTCATTGTATGTCACCACATACAGACAGTCATTCCATAGAGATGCCTGGAAGTCTCTATATCCAAGACTCAGAAAGGATAACATCCAAGGCTTAGACTAGTGGAGGACTTTCTGGAATTCTGGCTCCATTCTGCTTTTATGGAGCCTGTGGACTTTACTTTGGTTGTAAGAGACCTTAGAGAGGGAATATGTGTTAACAGGGCATCATGAAGAGCAGCAGCTGAAGGTGATTGAGAAAAAATCCAGACTCACATTTGGTTTTGGAATATCTGTCTGCTATTTCCACCAGGTGTCTGCAAAGCCTTGAAATGATGAATGCAGAGGGCCTAAAGGATATGAAACTAACATTGCCTCCCATCTCTATGTCTGAGGACTGCCTGCATCTCAACATCTACACTCCAGCTCATGCCCATGAGGGCTCTAACCTGCCTGTGAGTGTCAAGTTATGGTCAGCTTGGGGACAGGGTATTTTTTTCATGATGATAACAAAAAGGGGGGAACAAAAGCTCCATTGCAGTATGGACTCTGTTGAAAAGCCTTGCCCTCTTTGGGTAAAAAATAGGCCTTCTCAGCCACACTATGCAGATGAAACCTGGGTAAGGGACACAAAGCACTGGATCACTGAGTGATCAAAGACTCTAGCTATTTGAAAAAACCAGGACTCATTCTCCAACCTGAGCCCAGCAGAACTGCTTAGGTACTCAAGGCTCCACATTGAGGTCACCCATTCCTTCCTTTAGGATATCTGTTGTGCCAATGAGAGTTGATGATTCTTTCCATTTTTAATCTGGAGAAATATCCATGAAGATACCCCTCTTTGTTTCACTATGAAGAGCCTGAGAAATGATAACACTACTGTATACATAGAATCGCTAATTCAAACTGAGATATATGGTGGGGATGGGTGCTAGAAACAACTTGATGGGGCAACTAGAAGCCCCTAGCCATCACTAAAGCCCTGAAGTGCTGAGGATTTCTACATATTTATGTAGTTAGACAGAAGCACAGAAGTTGATTGATACTCTAATAAACAGTCCTGCAGAGCTTTGGTTAGCTAGGAGCTTCCTGGCATCTCTATTGACTTCTCCAGGTGATGGTGTGGATCCATGGTGGTGCTCTGGTTGGAGGAATGGCTTCCATTACTGACGGATCCATATTGGCAGCCTCAGAGGATATCGTGGTGGTCCATATCCAATATCGCCTAGGTGTTCTGGGCTTTTTCAGGTGAGCCTAGGGCTGAGCTAAATAGACGAAGCTGAGAAGAACCTAGACAGCCCTTTGATCCATGCCCCTCTACTTCACAGCACTGGAGACCAGCATGCCAGAGGCAACTGGGGCTACCTGGACCAAGTGGCCGCCCTACGCTGGGTCCAGCAGAATATCGCCCATTTTGGAGGCAACCCTGACCAGGTCACTATTTTTGGCGAGTCAGCAGGTGGTGCAAGTGTGTCTTCACATGTTGTGTCTCCCATGTCCAAAGGACTCTTCCACAGAGCCATCATGGAGAGTGGAGTGGTCCTGCTACCTGGCCTTATCTCTGACACCCATGAGATGGTCTACACTGTAAGTGCCCTTAACCCTCACAGGCCTAAGTAGTTGGAAGTTTTTCTGTGTCCTTCCTAGTCCTAAAGCTGCTTGGTCCCAAGTGAACACACAGAGGCTTATATTACTTACAAACTGTATGGCCTATTGGTCAGCTTACATTAGCTAGCTCTTTCAACTTAATTCAACCAATTCCTATTAATTTGTATGTTGTCCCATGGCTATGGCATTACTGGACTGTTTTCATCTTGTTGCTCCTTAGGCAGTGGGCTGGCATCTCTTCTGACTCCACATTTCTTTTTTCCATCTTCAGTTTTATGTATTGCCTAACCTTATTCTGCCTTGCCATTGGCCAAACAGTTTTATTTATCAACCAATCAGAGCTACACATATTCACAGTGTACAGAAAGACATCTCCCAGCACCCTAGTCTGTCCCCTCAGCCTGCATGGTCTGGTACTCTGGTCTTCTGTTCAGTGGGGGAAACAATGATGATGGGAAACAATTTCTTTCCAGGAATACTTGAGAAACACAGGGGTTAGCCTCTACTCACCTCTACTTCATACTGGGTGACAGCAAACTGCTCCTAGCAGCTTACATTACTGATGAAAATAAATAGGAGTGTGCTTTGGGAGGTAGCCCTGTGGGTTTTTTAACGTGCTGGAAGTGCAAGCCTGAGAACCTAAGTTCAAATCCCTAGACCCACAAAAGGCTGGAGATAGTAATATCTGTAACTCCAATGTTCCTGTGGTCAGGTGGAAGGCAGAAACATGGGAATCCCTGGATGTTCACAGAGCATTTCAGCTAGCATAGAAGCAGTAATAAAAGAAGACCGCCTGTCTCAAATAAGGGAACATCTGTGAAAAAAGGAGATGTCCTCTTACATTCACATACAAACTTTGGCACACTTAGTCCTTCTCTTATACACAAAACACAGAAAGATGGGTGGAGTAAACAGAACTAATGTAGGCCAAAAAAAAAAAAAAATTCAAGTATGCAGGTTGAAAGTATACTGCTTGCTTTGAGTATTTTCACAAAGGTAACAATTTATATTTATACCAAACCACACACAACACACACTATAGTGTGGTAGTTAGTCCAATAACATCAAGTCGGAGTCGAAAGAACTCTTCACCCCACTTGTTCCCTTTATAGACGGTGGCCAACCTGTCTGGATGTGAGGCCAAGGACTCAGAGGCCCTGGTGCACTGTCTGAGAGGCAAAAGTGAAGCAGAGATTCTGGTCATTAATAAGGTAGGTAGAATTGTGTGTCTTAAAATATCTAGTCAGACTTTGTGTCCTTTAGTTCTGTGTACAATATGAACACCAAGATAGGCTAATCCAAGTCTAGATTCTCTTCCAGAATGAGCTTAGCACCCTGAGGCTAGTAAGACATGATAAAATGGTGGTAGTAACTCATTGGATCAGCATATGTATTTTATTGACCTTCAGCATTAACTTTTACTGCCTCTCAGGTCTTCAAGATCATCCCTGCTGTGGTGGATGGGGTATTCCTACCCAGGCATCCCAGAGAGTTGTTGGCCTCTGTGGATTTTCACCCTGTCCCCAGCATCATTGGTGTCAACAATGATGAGTATAGTTGGATCCTTCCCATGGTGAGACTCAATTCCAACCCTCTGGAAGTCTGGAGACTCATATGTTAAGTACAGGGAACTCAATACATCTCTAATCCAAGTCCATAAGATCCCACATTTCTATCTTCCAGGTCATGGGCTCTGCTCAAACAATAAAGGAAATAACCAGAGAGAACCTGCAGGATGTTCTGAAGAATACAGCAGCACAAATGGTAAGATACATCTGGTCCTATCCAAAAAGAAAGGTCCCTTATATCTCCTCAGACAGCATCCCTATTAATGAAGGTCAGTATATATGTGTAATTCTGTGTGTGGTGACCTCAGACCATGAATCTTTTTATCTACACCCTATCTCATCACAGGCCCTGTTCTCCCATACCAAAGACTGTTGCCTACCTAACCAAAAACATTACTAGCCTCATTCTTCCCTATCTCCTTGGTGTAGATGCTGCCTCCTGAGTGTGCTGACCTGCTAATGGAAGAGTACATGGGGGACACTGAAGATGCCCAGACCCTCCAAATACAGTACACAGAGATGATGGGAGACTTCATGTTTGTGATCCCTGCACTCCAAGTAGCACATTTTCAGCGTGAGTACCTCTGTAACATAGATGAAGGGAGCAGCTCAGAGATGTAGGTCACTGGTAAGCACTGTGGAGCAGTGTAAAATACAGGTCTCATGTCTAGTTAAAGAGAGTGACATCTAGGTACAGAACAGAAAATGAGTTGCTGATAATCTATTGACTTGACATAACCACTCAGCTGGGAAGGCCACGAGCACTGTTTTGTCATGGGCTTTTCCACAGCTAGTGCTCCAGCTTGGAACTTCCTCTCCTCTTTAACATTTATGATTCCAGGTAACTTTAGATCAAGGTACCTTGTCACCAAATATATATCAGAAAAACTCCAGGTGAGGGGCCACTAAGTCACTCATCATCCTCACCTCCAGGTTCCCACAACCCTGTCTACTTCTATGAATTCCAACATCAATCCAGCTTCCTCAAGAGTATCAGGCCACCCCACGTGAAGGCTGACCATGCTGATGAGGTTCCTTTTGTCTTTGGGTCCTTCTTCTTTGGCATGAAACGTGAGTCTTCCTTATTCTCCTTGAGCTGATGGAGGTCTCAGATGATACCTCAGGGACTCCTGAGCTCTTAGTCTATTTGAGGAAAACCAGGTTCTGGGAGATGATAGAAATCAAATTTGTACCATATCATATCCCAAAAATCAGACCAAGATTAGAATCTGGGCCTGTCCCAGTCTAGCCTATGATGGAGATGACAGCACACTGGGGCACGAATTCAATTAGAGGCATGCATGGATGTTGGGTATTGTATAGTGAAGAAGGGAGGTAACAAAGCTGATAGTTACAGTTCTGACAGCACCTGGGACTGTGAGTATAAGGCATGATTTGGCAATTGTGTGTGGCATCATGGACTTCAACATTTATTTTTCTCATCACTCTAGTTGTCCTCACTGAGGAGGAAGAGCTATTGAACAGGAGGATGATGAAGTACTGGGCCAACTTTGCAAGATATGGGTGAGAACACACCTCTCTCTCAACCTTTTCTATATGGGTTATAGAGATATTTGAGTCCCTGTAGGTCTCCCTTTGGGGTGGTGGTCTCTTTAGCATTCACAGATCTTCCATCATATAACAATCTCTTCTCTACTAGATAGCACATTTATACATCCACTTTGTAGGTATCAGTTACTGGTCATCTCACAGTGACCTGGATCATGAGCCATAGTGGACAGCTCTTTAGATTTTGCCTCTTAGATGTAGACATAAAACAGGTCAAGTAGTCTTCCCCCACATGAAGCAGAAACTAGTGGGTGACACTTGTATCTCTACATCTGGACACTCATCCCATCAGCCCCTTTAAACACCAGCCTAACTATACCACTGTCATGACCCAAATCAGAGGGTCAGACTTTGGATCAGAGTGACCTCACCCTTCCCCACTGGCTGGCATATCCACAGGAACCCCAACAGCGAGGGTCTACCCTACTGGCCCATGTTGGACCATGATGAGCAGTACCTGCAGCTGAACATCAAGCCTGCTGTGGGCCGAGCCCTGAAGGCCAGAAGGCTGCAGTTCTGGACCAAGACTCTGCCCCAGAAGATCCAGGAGCTAAAGAGATCTGAGAACATGCACAAAGAGCTCTAGTGCCCTGTGTGAGGAATGATGTGTGGGCTTCGCTGCTGAAGGGTGTTTGGCTGTAATCTCAGGCTCAGCTCCAGTTCTCTCTCCAGACCTCGCCCTCTTAGAGAACCGCCAGAGGGCCCAGTTCTGCATTTCCTGTGATGGCTACTGCTTCTCCCCTAAGGCTGCAAGCTGCTCAGGACCCTGCCTACCATGGTGGGACATGGGCCCAGCTTGTGTAGGTTTCATCATCACCCCACCCAGTGCCTGCAGGGTATTGGGGACCCCTCCTTCAGTGTGGCCATGTCATTTTTCCTGCTCCCTTCCCATGCCTTACCTCTCTGGCCTGGAAAGGTCACTGTGTGTTCTTTGACCAATAATTTACTATGAATTCAGCTTGATCTGGCTTACTGCGTCGACAGAGAAACCTTTTAACGGGATATAAATACCTTTCTTTTTTATTTTATTTTATAATTTAATTTAATTTTACATATCAGCCATGGATTCCCTTTCCCCCACCCCCACTTTCCTCCCAGCCCACTCCCCATTTCCATCTCCTCCAGGGCAAAGACTCCCCTGAGGATTGAGTTCAACCTTGTAGAGTCAGTCCAGGGAGGTCCAGTCCCCTCCTCCCAGGCTGAGCCAAGTATCCCTGTATAAGCCCCAGGTTTCAAACAGCCAACTCATGCACTGAGTACAGGACCCGGTCCCACTGCCTGGATGCCTCCCAAACAGATCAAGCTAATCAACTGTCTCACTTATCCAGAGGGCCTGATCCAGTTGGGGGCTCCTAAGCTATTGGTTCATAGTTCATGTGTTTCCATTCATTTGGCTATTTGTCCCTGTGCTATCATCCTGAGTGAGGTAACCCAGACTCAGAAAGACAAACATGGTATGTACTCACTCATAGGAGTATACTAGATGTAAAACAAAGATGACTAGACTGCTACTCACAACTCCAGGGAGGCTACCTAGAAAACAGGACCCCAAGAAAGACATAGGGATCGCCGAATGACAGAGAAATGGATGAGATCTACATGAACAACATGGATGTGAGTGGGAGCAATGAAGGGCAAGGGTCAAGGGAAAGAGAGCTTAGGGGAGTGGGAAATCCCAGCTGGATCAAGAACAGAGAAGGAGAACAAGGAATAAAAGGCCATGATAAATGAAGACCACATGAAAATAGGAAGAAGCAAAGTGCTAGAGAGGCCCACAGAAATCCACAAAGATACCCCCACAATAGACTACTGGTAATGGTCAAGAGACAGCCCGAACTGACCTACTCTGGTGATAGGATGGCCAAACACCCTAATTGTCATGCTAGAAACCCCATTCAATGACTGAGGGAACCAGATGCAGAGATCCATGGCCAGGCCCCAGGTGGAGCTCCAGGAGTCCAGTTGGTGAGAAAGATGAGGGTTGGTATCAGCAAATACCTTTCATCTTGGTGCTTTGGGCGAGAAGACTCGTGCTTTCCCCGCTGCTTCTCCTGCCACACAGGAAGCCACTCTTCTTTTTATCTCCCCTCTCCCTGACCGGATCAACTCTTAGACTTTGGTAAGCCATGCATTTCACAGCCAAAGGACTCTTTGGAGTCAAGACCTCTTCTGGGTCAAAGACGTGGCCACGCTGGGCAACCGGGACTGGTTTCAGGACCATGGAGCAGAGACCATCTCTGTTAAGTGGGGTCCTTTGTGCAGGAGTCGATCCCACAGTATAGAATGTATAACAATAGTTCCTATGAAATAGCCATCAGTTCTTAATATCATTATACTGAGACAGTCCACCAACTCAGCTATGTATTTCACAAGTAGTGAGTGATATATTTTTTGAGGATATCTGGATCTGACCATTAGGTCCTCTAGCCTGAGACTGTGTGTGGGGGGGGGGGTATGGTGTGGTGTGTGTTGGAGTCTGTTGAAGTTTCTCCCCCACCCCAGGGCCTGGAGATACTATGAGGTTCATGTCTACATTTTCCTTACATCTATGAATATGTTTGACTGTGAGGTGTGTCCTGGAAGTCGGATGGGAGCATCAGAAGATCCAGAAATGTCTAGGTGTAAAGCATCCTATCCCAGTCTCCCCGAGTAACTGTCCATGTATGGAAGGCTATTTCTAACTTTCACAGATCCCCGTGAACACTTTGGTTCCTTGGGACACAATCATTCTCCTTTATCTCCGACATTATTAAATTATTCTGAATTTATTTTTGTCCCTAAAGTTTTTCTGTGTCCTCTATTAAAAACTTTTACTTACACTTTATGCCATCATACAAAAGTGAAAAAAAAAATGTGCTCAATCTGTGTCTGTGTTCCCTTAAAGCATTTCTCTCTGTCATTAAAGGGTTCTGTCCCTGTTCCACCACTGGAAGCATTGCCTGGTTACAGAAAATGATCATCAGTTCAGGCTCCATATCCTCCATTACAGGAGTCTTCACTAGGGTCACACTCATAGAATCCGGGGAGTTTCTACTACAATAAGTTTCCACATTGCTTCCCAATGCCCCCAAATTCCAGGCATCTCTCCGAGTACCCTCTCCTTCTGTCCTTTCCAGCCATGTCTGATGCTTTCTGTTTCCAAGCCCACACACTTCCAGTCCACCCACAAAATCTTTTCTATTTCCTCTTCCCAGGGAGATCCCTACATCCCCCTTGAGCCCTCCTTGTTACTTAGTTACTCTGGGTCTGTGGATTGTAGCATGGTTATCCTTTACTTAACAGCTAGTATCCACTTAATCAGTGAGTGCATACCATGTTTGTCTTTCTCCTTCTGGATTACCTCACTCAGGATAATTTTTTTCTAGTTCCATCCATTTCCTGACATATTTCATGATGTCGTTTTTTTGTTTTGTTTTGTTTTTTTCTAACAGCTGGGTCATACCACATTCTTAAATATATCACATTTTCTTTATCCATTCTTCAGTTGAAGGATATCTAGGCTGTTTCCAGTATCTGGATATTATGAATAAAGCTGCTATGAACATAGTTGAGCAAGAGTCCTTCTAGTAGTGTAGAGGGTCCTTTGGATATATGCCCAAGAATGGAATAGCTAGGTCTTGAGGTATACTGATTCCCAATTTTCTAAGGGACCATCATATGGACCTACAATTTGATCTTCATGCAACATGTGCTGGGGAAATGGTGGTCCATAACATGTGCAAGTGGCCAAGCAATAACTGATCTAACTTGAGCCCCATGCCAGGAGAGGGAGTCCAAACATGACACTGCCTGGATACAATGGGAGGTTGGATATCCCAGAGACTTAGAATAGAAGCAAACACAACTGGGAAAAAAAAGAAGTTAATTAAATAATTACTAATGATATTCAGTCATACTCATAGATCAGTGCCTAACCCAATCATCATCAGAGAATTTTCATCCACAAGCTGATGGGAGCAATTGCAGAGACTCACAGCCAAACATTAAGCAGAGCTCGGGAATTCCTGCCTAAGAAAGGGAGGAGGGATTGTAGGAGCCAGAGGGGTAAAGAACACGACAAGAACATGGGCCACGGAACCAAATAAGCAGGGCTCATAGGGGCTCAGAGACAGAGCCTGCAAGGGTCTGAGCTAGGTCCTTTACATATAAATTATGGTTTTGTAACTTGGTTTTCTTGTGGGACTCCTAACAGTGAAAGTGAGGAGGGTCTCTGACCCTCTGGCCTGTTCTTGGGACCCTTTCCTCCCACAGGGTTGTCTCACCCAGCCTTGATCTGAGGGTTTGTGCCTAGTCTTATTGCAACTTGTTGTGCCTTGTTAGGTTGATATCCCTGCAAGCCCTGCTCTTTTCTGAAGGGAAATGGAGGAGGAGTAGATTTTGGGCACAGAGAGAATGGGGTCTACTGAGAGGAGTAGAGGCAGGGGAAACTGAGGTCAGGATGTAATATATGAGAGAAGAATTAAAAGAGGGGCTATGACACTCCTTTAAATCCTGATCCTCCCTGTGTCATCCTGGGGACTAGCACTTATAGGTTTCATCCACTAACTTGAAGGCCAGTCATAGGACAGCACCAAAATGATGATTCTTGCAATATCTTGCAATCTTCAATAACAGGAAGTAGAGAGGGTTGAGGATAAGCTTCAGCTGGACTCAGGAGCTGGGAAGAGAGAAAAGCTCTTCCTTTGAGTTCAGGAGGGCTGATGCCTGGGATTTCCAGGAGAGCCTGAAGGCATTATTGAGCTTCTGCTGCATACACATGGTATTTCTGCAAGTGCACTGGATACTGACAAAGAGATTTTTAGACTTGAGCAATAGTCTTGTTGTTGAAAAGATGTACTGTTGAATGGTTTGTGTGCATAGCTTGGTTAATTCACATAAAATATGAACTATTTTGAAGTCAAACACCCTGACTTCAAGTATGAGAGAGTTTCTTTCATTAGAAAGAGGTACCCTGGATTATTTTGTTAATCATTTTCTGATCGCTGATCATGGCAAACATTGATTGCTTTCTGATGGAATGCTTTGGAAATGGCATATGATTTATAACCATAAGGCCCTGGTTATTCTATCATGGAAAAGGAATCATAGGTGACTCTTTCCATTCCTTATATAATGTCTTTGAGATTCGTGTGGCACTGTCCTCTGACTGACAGTGTCATTCTGTGTGTATGAACATATGTTTTACTCACTCCCTGGCTAATGTTCTTCTCAGGGATTTCCACGTTTGGTTGTTGGAACATGGGTTTGGTTTTTTGGGTTTTTTTGTTTTTTTTTTTTTTTTTTGGTTTTGTTTTGGTTTTTTTGCTTGTTTGTTTTTTTTTTTGTGATCAGTACTTTTATTTCCTTTGCTAAAGCCTGAAAGCAGAACTGCTCAATCAAGTGTGTGTTTAACTTTTGAAGAAAATACAAAGCTATCTTTCAAAATGACTGCACCCCTAAGTATCTCCTCTGGTCATGTACAAGGGTGTTAATTGTTCCATGTCTTTGCTAACAATGAATATATGAAATGGGTGTGGAATGGTGTCTCATTGAAGGTGTTTTCATGAGCTTGGAGCCTCTGCTTTTAGATCTCTGTTTCAATGTCTGTCTGTCTGTCTGTCTGTCTGTCTGTCTGATGGTAAAACTGTCTGCCTGCCTCCCTCTACAGAAAAGAAGTTGCATGGCTGTCCTGTCTTGGATGCCTGCTCTTATCTGAAGAGGTAAATGAGGG
Organism: Peromyscus leucopus; assembly: GCF_004664715.2. Lineage (NCBI taxonomy): Eukaryota > Metazoa > Chordata > Mammalia > Rodentia > Cricetidae > Peromyscus > Peromyscus leucopus. Next base: position 106,472,436 of record NC_051067.1, on the reverse strand, counting down.
GGAGTTGATCTAGCAGGGAAGGGAAATGGGAGGTATCTAGGAGGAGTAGGAGGAGTGGAGGGAGGGGAAACAGTGGTCAGGTTCTATTATGAGAGAAGAATCTATTTTAAATTATTTTAATTTAAGAGAGAGAGAGAGAGAGAGAGAGAGAGAGAGAGAGCCAGGCCTGGGGAGAAAGAAAGATGTTTGGGGAGGAGGGAGCAGAGCTGAGCAGAGAGAGAGGATGGGATCTGCGTCTGGCTTTTAAGGTGCATCCATAGTCACCAGCACACACTGATGATGTAAGATGCAAGACCCTGAACTGCATATGTGCAGGAGTGTGAGGGCAGAATCCTAACATTCTAAGCTTTTTGTTTATTATAAAACAGCAAGTGAATAGGAATAGGGGCGTCGTTTCACCCAGAAAAACCACTTCCAGTTGACTTGGTGGGTGTTGGTTGGCTCTTGGCGGGGATAGGGAAGGGGGCTTCTGAAGTAGACAGATGTCCTGAGATGGTGGTGACGTTTCTCCCAGAAAGGCTGCTTCCAGCTGACTTTGTGGGCATCGGTTGGCTCTTAGTGGGGTAGGGAAGGGGGTCTTCCAGAGGTAGACAGGCATTCTGGGATGGTGGGCTGTCCTGCTGCCTTGGAGCCGTCCATCCATCTTGGCTTGGCACTCTGGCCACTTTTGTGTCTGACAGGATGCTGGTGAGACAGGAAAAGCCTGAAGTAGATCCAACCTGTCCAGATGGATTTAAGCTGGTTTCTAGAGCTTGGGGAAATTTTTGAACATGTTAAGAAGCAGCCATGAAAAAAATCAGTGACCATTGTAGTGTCTAGGACTCTGCTTATATTGGTTAGTGTTAATGAGAGAGACAGAGAGATTGGAACATGTTTTTATTTTTTATAGACAGATTGTTTTAAGGCACCTGTTTCCTTTACTAGTTTATCATCCAGGAGACACAGGTGATCAATTGTTGAGAGCATTTAACAGTAATAGATGGTTATACTAAAGTCTGTTTTTGCAGAGCCCAAACACTTTTGAGTCTGGAGGTGTAAATACCTTTTAGCTGTTGCAGTTTCTTACTTGATGATCCCTGAACTCCAGTTCTGTGGTGGTCCTGTACCATTAGTCGAGCAGTTAATTAGAAGAGGGAGCTTGGAAAAGAAAAGCTTGTGGTGCATGAGAACTTATTTTTTTGGAATTATGGACCGGGCAGAGATCAGGACCCTGTCTGTGTCCCTGTACATGAGGAGGAGAAGCACTGCTGACAGGTCTGGAGTGAGGCACATGGAGGGAGCAATGAAATGAAAGCTCCTATCTTAGCTGGAAAATCTTTTCCCAATAAGTAACCCTGAGAGTACAATTAAGTCTGGTGAGGGGGGTAAGGCTGTCCTCCCTACCCTGACAATAGGGAAACAAGGAGAGGTGGGACTCCAGAACTCCCAGGACTGGGTTAGTGGCTCTGGTGTCCCTAAGGAAAAAAAATGATTGCTTCCAGGCTGCATTCTGGGTTCCCTGCAAACGAGCCTGTGAACAAACCTAGAGGTCTCCGGGAGGTCTTTGTCTGTCCCCCTTCCCCTTGGTGTCTGGATGCAGTCAGCTGACCAGTTGTCTTTCTAGGTGGCACTCTGAACAGGGCTCAATTGATGGCCTGTCAGGGCACACACTAGCCCGTGTGACCTCCCCACCCCCCCCATCCTACCCCACCCCCCACACTTAAAACAGGGACCCAGTGGCTTTCAGGAGCTAGCATGTGCCAGCACTTGGCAATTCTGTTCTTGGGCTTTTTTTATCTCTTGCCTGGTACACCTTAAATGCCACAGCTGAAACTTCCACCTGTGGGGTCAGGAGCCTTGCTCTCCAGATGCTTAAGTTTTAGCCCTAATGTCAGGGAGTTCTGGGGGACAAGAGATTGACCTTATTCCATGTCTTGGATTCTTTTCCTTGATGTCTGCTGGTTTGAGGACAGCTTTAGAAAGATTCGCCAGGAGGCAGGCTATAGAGCTGGATCTGGCTAAAGAGCCATCCTGATTACTGTAAACTTATTTGCATGGATGCTAGCCTGCTTCCAGACCCATCTGTGTTTCTCAGGGCAGCTTGAAACTGAGTGGGAGTTCAGGTGAGAGCCCAGTACTGGAGAGCCCACCCAATACCTGAGAGCAGAAAGCAGAGCACAGAGCAGAGAACGGATAAGGTTATTTGGAGTCAGACATTCCTTAGGTTTAGGAACACTTGTGGTCAGGAGAAAGAGAGTCAGACAGGGAGGGGCTTTAGTGCTTTAGAGCTTGGGTAAAAGCATGGGGATAAGGTAACTCTTTCCATTTGCCTGTTCACCAGCAAAAGTTAGATAATTCCCATGAAATACCAGGGTTGAAACAGCCAAATTTACCGGTATCTGGGGATATTTAAGGCATTTGTCAGAGGAGGAATGGAACCACAAGAAGGCAGCCCCTGTCCTATGGCTGCAGCGCCAAGAGAGAAAAGTAAAAAATTAAAATAACAAATGGGATCCCAGGCTCCTATTTCACATGTCCTTGAGAATAGGCAGGCTGCGACCAGCATTAACAGCACAAATTATCCAAACCATTGTCACAATAAGGGTTAGGGCTGGGGCATACATACCAGAGGACCTGCCCCGAGGTAGGGGGAGGGGGGCAGACAGCATTCAAGCATCCAATACTTCATAGTACACAGCCAAGGACACCCCCCAGGGTCTGGTGCAAAGAATATAGCCCAGGATGCAGTCGTAGGAAACTGTGGGGGACTTACCAATCTTGGCAGTACATGTGGTGGGGGAAGACTAGGCAGCAGCAGCCGTAGTGGTGGCATGAGCACAGTCCCAACGTGGTACCAAGGTGCTGGCAGAGGTGGATGAGACAGTGGCAGCTGGGCAAATGAAAAAAAGCAGATCCAGATCAGGCAGTCACAGGTTCTCAGTATAGGTTTCTGACAACACTCAGCCCCGGACTCTGAGTGAGCAGAATTTCCTATCCGAGTCACGGCACCAATGAAAGTATGATAAACAGGGCTGGTGGTGGCACTGGTTACCACATTGAAAGGTCACAGTCATGACAGAACCCAGTGTTAGTTTTCAGAGCTTTATTAGGAGGGAAAGGAGGGAGGGGAAAGAGGAGAACCCAGGCCTGAAGAGAGAGAAAGATGTTGGGGGGAGGGAGCAGAGCAGAGCAGAGAGAGAGGATGGGATCTGCATCTGGCTTTTAAGGCACATACATAGTCACCAGCATACACTGATGATGTAAGATGCAAGAGCCTGAACTGTGCACATCTGGAGTCAGGGCAGAATCCTAACAACTACCACAAATTTTCTTCTGACCTCCACATGTACTTGACAGAACTTGAGTACACATATGCATACATTCATACATGCACACAATACATGAGTAAATGTAGGGGAAATGGATATACAGTCAAATGTTTGTCAATAGATAAATGACTGTGAAGATAATCTCAGCAGGAGCTGGCAATGTGAGTGGCCTCATTATGGAGGTGAAGGCAGGAGAGCCAGAATTCCAGTGTCTTTTCATGAGACTGGCATGAACTAACAGGAAGGGGACCTGCAGATCTAAGATCACCATAAGGGACAAGGGACCCTGAGGGTGGACTCACTGCTCTATGAGTCTTGACAGCACAGAGGGGTCTTGAGGATGAAGGTCACACTTAGAGCTCCTGCCCTTGCACTTCTATCCATCTGTGGCATCTCTTGTTACTGCTTTCTGTTCCCTAGTCTTCACTCCCACACCCACATTGGGTGGTGAGTAAAAGGGCAAGGGATCATGATGACTCCATGTTCAAGGACAAGGATCCTGGCATTCCAGAAAGACTTAAGATGCCATGCTATGTCTATCCCAGAGGCCTTGGAAGAAGCAGAAACTACAGAGGAGGCTTTGCCCTGCCTGCTGACTATTGGCTCCCTGTGGCTTCTGCCTCATCAATTCTCCTGCAATAAGAACATTCTCCCATACAGGCCCAGCAGTGGACCACAGAGGTAGACAGGCCCGGCGGCAGAGACAAGCAGACACTGGTAGGTCTGCAGCGGCGGCACACAGAGGTTGACGGGCCCAGCGGCAGCCCACAGAGGTAGACGGGCCTAGCAGCAGCGGCCAACAGACATTCAGGCCCGGGGGCAGCCGGCAGAGACATACAGGCCCAGCGGCGGCCCACAGTGGTAGACAGGCCCGGGGGCGGAGACAAGCAGACGCAGGTAGGCCTGTGGCAGCGGCCCGCAGAGATAGATGGGCCTGGCAGCACCAGCCGACAGGAACATTCAGGCCCGGTGGTAGCCGGCAGAAACATACAGGCCTGGCGGCAACCGGCAGAGTCATACAGGCCCAGCAGCGGCCCACAGAGGTAGACAGGCCCGGCGGCGGGGGAGACAAGCCGACGCAGGTAGGCCTGTGGCAGCACCCTGCGGAGGTAGACGGGCCCGGCGGCAACCAGCAGAGACATACAGGCCCAGCGGTGGCCCACAGAGGTAGACTGGCCCGGCAGCGGCAGCTGGCAGAGACATAAAGGCCCGGTGGCGACCCAGAGAGGTAGACAGGCCACGCGGCGAAGACAAGCAGATGCAGGTAGGCCTGTGGAGGCGGCCTGCAGAGGTACACGAGCCCAGAAGCGGCCCGCAGAGGTAGACGGGCTGAACGGCGGCGGCCGACAGGGACATTCAGGCCCAGCGGTGGCCCACAGAGGTAGACAGGCCCGGCGGCGGCAGAGACAAGCAGACACAGGTAGGTCTGTGGCAGTAGCCCGTGGAGGTAAACGGGCTGGTGGCGGCCCACAGAGGTAGACAGGCCCGGCAGCAGTGACAAGCAGAAATAGGCAGGCCCGTGACAGCAGCCAGCAGAGACATAAAGGCCCAGCGGCAGCTGGCAGACACATACAGGCACGGCAGCGGCCCACAGAGGCAGACAGACCCAGGGACGGAGACAAGAAGAAGCAGCTTGGAACAGGGACACCTCTAACCCCAACACCTGGGGAAGAAGCTATCTCCGTGGGTCGGAACCAGAACGAATCTGAACACTCTGTCTGAGGACAACCCAGGGCCCAGCTGCTGATCCTGTGAAACCAAACAACTTGGAGGTGTTGGTGAGACTACCCCGCTCAGCTGAAACCCATCTGAGAGAGGATTCAGATGCCTACAGTTTGAAATCTGAAGAAACAAGATCAACTGAGGAGTTGGCAAATGAACAAAATGTGACGTGGGAACACAGAAGAAGGCGCTACCCAGACACCAAACCAGATCACCAGAATCATAAGTATATAATTCACCGACTGAAATCAGTTGTCCCTGAAGAAATAGCCCAATAGCACCAATTTAAACAAGAACCACTACTAAACCAAGACTAAAAATTAGAATAAGAGAGGCACTCTCAGACACAGACACCACCTGCACCACACAGAGGAAGAGATGAGTAGATGCCAATGTAAAAATACAGGCAAAAACATAAAGACCTATATGGCAACATCAGAACCTAGTGATTCTACACCTGCAAGACCTGAACATACCAAGACAGAAGAAACAGAAGAAATCAACCCTAAAAATGACTTTAAGAAGATGATAGAGGCCCTTAAAGAAGAAATAAAACATTCCCTCAAAGAGGAAATAAAAACTTTCCTTAAAGAGGAAATGAAAAACTCCCTTAAAGAGGAAATAAAAACTTCCCTTAAAGAGGAAATGAAACACTCCATTAAAGAGGAAATTAAAAACTCCCTTAAAGAAATGGAAGAAAAAACGAACAAAAAATGGGAAGAAATCAAATCAAGTCAAAAAAAGCAATTAAACAGATGAAAGAAACATTCCAAGATCTGAAAAATGAATTTGAGAAAATAAAGAAAACACATGCAGAGGGAATGCTGGAAATAGAAATCCTGACAAAACGAACAGGAACTACAGAAACAAGCATAACCGACCGATTGCAAGAGATGGAACAGAGAATCTCTGACACTGAAGACACGATAGAGAAAATAGATACGTCAGTCAAAGAAAACACTAAAGACAAAAAAGTCCTAACACAAAACGTCCAGGAAATTTGGGACACCATGAAAAGACCAAACCTAAGAATAATAGGGATAGAAGAAGGAGAAGAATACCAACTCAAAGGCACAGAAAATATATTCAACAAAATCATAGAAGAAAACTTTCCTAACCTAAAGAAAGAAATACCTATGAAGATACAAGAAGCTTACAGAACACCGAATAGGCTGGATCCAAAAAAAAAAGTCCCCTCACCACATAATAATCAAAACACTAACCACACAGAACAAAGAAAAAATATTAAGAGCCGCAAAGGAAAAAGACCAAGTAACATATAAAGGCAAACAATCAGAATAACACCAGACTACTCAATAGAGACTATGAAAGCTAGAAGATCATGGACAAATCTCATGCAGACACTAAGAGACCACGGATGCCAACCCAGATTATTATACCCAGCAAAACTCTCAATCACCATAGGCGGAGTAAACAAAATATTCCAGGATAAAACCAGATTTAATCAATACCTGTCCACAAACCCAGCCCTACAGAAAGCACTAGAAGGGAAAATCCAACCCAAAGAAGCTAAACACATCCATGAAAAATCAAGCAATAGATAATCCCACACCAACATACACCACAGAAGGACAACACAACACAACCACAAAAAATAACAGGAATTAACAATCACTGGTCATTAATATCCATCAATATCAATGGTCTCAACTCACCTATAAAAAGACACAGGCTAACAGAATGGATAAGAAAACAGGACCCATCCATCTGCTGCATATAAGAAACACACCTTAACTTCAAAGACAGACACTACCTCCGAGTAAAGGGCTGGGAAAAGGCTTTCCAAGAAATGGACCTAAGAAACAAGCTGGTGTAGCTATCCTAATATCGAATAAAATATACTTCAAGCTAAAATCAATCAAAAGAGATCAGGATGGACATTACATATTCATCACGGGAAAAATCCACCAAGATGAAGTCTCGATACTAAACATTTATGCTCCAAATCCAAAAGTACCCACATTCATAAAAGAAACACTACTAAAGTTTAAAACGCAATCAAACCCCACACATTAGTAGTGGGAGATTTTAACACACCACTCTCACCAAAAGATAGATCTACCAGACTGAAACTTAACAAAGAAATAAAGGACCTAACAGATGTTATGACTCAAATGGACCTAATAGATATCTACAGAATATTCCATCCTAACACAAAAGAATATACCTTCTTCTCAGCACCCCATGGAACCTTCTCAAAAATTGACCACATGCTTGGACACAAAACAAATCTCAACAGATACAAAAAAATTGGAATAACCTCCTGTATCTTATCAGACCACCATGCCTTAAAGTTAGAACTCAATAACAACAAAATTATAGAAAACCCACAAACTCATGGAAACTGAATAATGCCCACCTGAAACATCAATGGGTCAAGGAAGAAATAAAGAAAGAAATTAAAGAGTTCCTAGAATTCAATGAAAATGAAAGTACAACATACCCAGACTTATGGGACACTATGAAAGCATGCTAAGAGGAAAATTCATAACTCTAAATGCACACATGAAGAAGATGGAGCAATCCCATACCAATGAATTAACAGCACAACTGAAAGCTCTAGAACAAAAAGAAACAAACTCACCCAGGAGAAATAGATGCCAGGAAATAATCAAATTGAGGGCTGAAATCAACGAAATAGAAAACAAGAGAACAATACAAAAAAATCAATGAAACAAAGAGTTGGTTCTTTGAAAAAATCAACAAGATAGACAAACCACTAGCCAAATTAACCAAAAGGCAAAGAGAGAGCACCCAAATTCACAAAATCAGAAATGAAAAGGGAGACATAACAACAGACAATGAGGAAATCCAGAGAATCATCAGATCATACTTCAAAAAACCTGTACTCCACAAAAATGGAAAACCAGGAAGAAATGGACAATTTTCTGGATAAATACTACATACCAAAATTAAATCAAGACCAGATAAATCATTTAAATAGACCAATAACCCCTAAAGAAATAGAAACAGTCATCAAAAGTCTCCCAACCAAAAAAAGCCCAGGACCAGATGGTTTCAGTGCAGAATTCTACCAGACTTTCAAAGAAGAACTAATACCAATACTCTTCAAAGTGTTCCACACAATAGAAACAGAAGGAACACTACCAAACTCTTTTTATGAGGCTACAATTACCCTGATACCCAAACCACACAAAGATGCAACAAAAAAGAGAACAACAGACCAATCTCCCTCATGAACATTGATGCAAATATACTCAACAAAATATTGGCAAACCGAATCCAGAATACATCAAAACCATCATCCATCACGACCAAGTAGGATTCATCCCAGGGATGCAAGGATGGTTCAACATATGAAAATCAGTCAATGTAATACACCATATAAACAAACTGAAAGAAAAAAAACCACATGATCATCTCCTTAGATGCTGAAAAAGCCTTTGACAAAATCCAGCACCCCTTCATGATAAAGGTCTTAGAAAGATCAGGAATACAAGGAACATTTCTAAACATAATAAAAGCAATTTATAGCAAGCCAACAGCAAACATCAAATTAAATGGAGAGAAACTCAAAGCAATACCACTAAATTCAGGAACAAGACAAGGCTGTCCACTCTCCCCACGTTTATTCAATATAGTACTAGAAGTTCTAGCTAGAACAATAAGACAACAAAAGGAGATCAAAGGGATACAAATTGGCAAGGAAGAAGTCAAACTTTCACTATTTGCAGATGATATAGTATACATAAGTGACCCCAAAAACTCTACCAGGGAACTCCTACAGCTGATAAATTCCTTCAGTAAAGTGGCAGGATACAAGATCAACTCAAAAAAATCAGTAGCCCTCCTATACACAAATGATAAAAGGGCTGAGAAAGAAGTCAGAGAAACATCACCCTTTACAATAGCCACAAATAATATTAAATACCTTGGGATAACACTAACTAAACAAGTGAAGGACCTTTTTGATAAGAATTTTAAATCTCTAAAGAAAGAAATTGAAGAAGATATCAGAAAATGGAAGGATCTCCCATGCTCATGGATAGGTAGGGTTAACATAGTAAAAATGGCAATCTTACCAAAAGCAATCTACAGATTCTATGCAATCCCCATCAAAATCCCAACACAATTCTTGACAGATTTGGAAAGAAAAATACTCACCTTTATATGGAAAAACAAAAGACCCAGGATAGCTAAAAGAATCCTATACGATAAAGCAACCCTTGGAGGCATCACCATCCCTGACCTCAAACTCTACTATAGAGCTATAGTAATAAAAACAGCTTGTTGGTAAACGGGCCCGGCGGCAGTGGCCGACAGAGACATTCAGGCCTGGCAGCAGCCGGAAGAGACATTCAGGCCCAGCAGCGGCCCACAGAGGTAGACAGGGCCGGCGGCAGAGACAAGCAGACACAGGTAGGCCTGCGGCAGGGGCCCGTGGAGGTAGACGGGGCCCAGCGGCGGCAGCCGACAGGGATATTCAGGCCCGGCGGCAGCCGGCAGAGACATTCAGGGCCAGCGGTGGCCCACAGAGGTAGACGGGCCCGGCGGCAG